>NC_057795.1:270541422-270780577 GCF_018294505.1 Triticum aestivum | reverse complement strand
CCCTCCCCCTCTAGTCCGAATAGAACAAGGGGGGGTGGTGGTACGTCTCCATCGTATCTATAATTTTTGATTGTTCCATGCTTATATTATTCAACTTTCATATACTTTTGGCAAGTTTTTATACTATTTTTTGGGACTAACATATTGATCTAGTGCCCAGTGCCAGTTCCTGTCTGTTGCATGTTTTTTGTTTCGCAGAAACCCAGTATCAAACGGAGTCCAAACGGGATAAAATGGACGAAGAATTATTTTGGAATATTTGTCATTTTTGGGAAGTAAAATGAACGCGAGACGGTGCCCGAGGGGGCCAGGAGATAGGGGGCGCGCCCCAGGGAGGCAGGCGCGCCCTGGACTCTCCTGCCCCCCTGTAAGGCGGTTGACGCTCTTCTTTTTCCGCAAGAAAGCTAATTTTATGAGAAAGATCTGGGCGAAAGATTCACCCCAATCGGAGTTACGGATCTCCGGATATGAAAGAAACGGTGAAGGGGCAGAATCTGAGAAGGCAGAAACAGAGAGATAGATCCAATCTCGGAGGGGCTCTCGCCCCTCCCACGCCATGGGAGCCAAGGACCAGAGGGGAAACCCTTCTCCCATCTAGGGAGAAGGTCAAGGAATAAGAAGAAGAAGGGGGCTCTCTCCCCTTGCTTCCGGTGGCGCCGGAATGCCGCCGGGGGCCATCATCATCACCGCGATCTTCACCAACACCTCCATCATCTTCACCAACATCTCCATCACCTCCCCCCATCTAAATTCAGCGGTCCACTCTCCCAAAACCCGCTGTACCCTCTACTTGAAGATGGTGCTTTATGCTTCATATTATTATCCAATGATGTGTTGCCATCCTATGATGTCTGAGTAGATTTTTGTTGTCCTATCGGTGATTGATGAATTGCTATGATTGGTTTGAGTTGTATGTTTTATTATTGGTGCTGTCCTATTATGCCCTCCGTGTCGCGCAAGCGTGAGGGATTCCCGCTGTAGGGTTTGCAATATGTTTATGATTTGCTTATGGTGGGTGGCGTGAGTGACAGAAGCACAGACCCGAGTAAGTAGGTTGTTTGCGTATGGGATAAAGGGGACTTGATACTTTAATGCTATGGTTGGGTTTTACCTTAATGAATCTTTAGTAGTTGCGGATGCTTTCTAGAGTTCCAATCATAATTGCATATGATCCAAGTAGAGAAAGTATGTTAGCTTATGCCTCTCCCTCAAATAGAATTGCAATAGTGATTACCGGTCTAGTAACATAGTCAATTGCTTACGGACAATTCCACAACTCCTACCACCACTTTTCCACACTCGCTATATTTACTTTATTGCATCTTTGTCTAAACATCCCCTAGTTTATATTTATGTGTTCTTTATTATCTTGCAAACCTATCCTATCACACCTACAAAGTACTTCTAGTTTCATACTTGTTCTAGGTAAAGCGAACGTCAAGCGTGCGTAGAGTCGTATCAGTGGCCGACAGGACTTGAGAGAGTATTTGTTCTACCTTTAGCTCCTCGTTGGGTTCGACACTCTTACTTATCGAAAGAGGCTACAACTATCATGTATACTTGCGGCTTATCAGGCGGCGCCCCCCTTTCCTTCCTCTCCTCTCTCCCTTCCTTCCCCCTCTCCTACTTGGACAAGGAAAGGAGGGAGTCCTACTCCCGGTGGGAGTAGGACTCCTCCTTGGCGCGCCTCCTCCTGGCTGGCCGGCCCCTTCCCCTTGCTCCTTTATATACGAGGGAGGGGAGGGGGGCACCTCTAGACACAACAATTGATCCCTTGGATCTCTTAGCCGTGTGCGGTGCCCCCTCCACCATAGTCCACCTCGATAATATCGTAGCGGTGCTTAGGCGAAGTCCTGCGTCGGTAGAACATCATCATCGTCACCACGCCATCGTGCTGACGGAACTCTCCCTCGAAGCTCGACTGGATCGGAGTTCGAGGGACGTCATTGAGCTGAACGTGTGCTGAACTCGGAGGTGCCATACGTTTGGTACTTGATCGGTCAGATCGTGAAGACGTACGACTACATCAATCGCGTTGTGCTAACGCTTCTGCTTTCGGTCTATGAGGGTACGTGGACAACACTCTCCCCTCTCGTTGCTATGCATCACCATGATCTTGTGTGTGCGTAGGATTTTTTTTGAAATTACTACGTTCCCCAACAGTACCGGTCCCTGGACTGGTTGTACCGGCTTTGTGTAAAAGCGTGCATAATGGTTGGACTTGGGAGACCCTATAAAAGGAGGTGGTTCTTCCACCTCCCAACTACCTCTTGCCTTTCCTCTCTCCTCCATTAATGTTCTTCAAGCTTTCTTGCCTGGTCTCCTTTTCTAGCCAACCAAACTGATGGGCGGCATGTGCCGAACACGCGTGCGACACCATGGACAGATGATGTCCTTTTTTCTAGTTCGTGGATGGGGCATGAAGGTGAGGACCTACACTACCAAACTATGCGAAATGGACACGATGATTTACCCAGGTTCGGGCCATTGAGATTATGACGTTGGAAGAACGATCAATATTGAATCGACCCAAACTTGTCAGTCATGAATTGAATTAATAACATATAATAAATTGTAATAGCACAGAGTGTTAACATGTGGTTTTGCTCCCGAGACCATGAGAGTATCGTAGTCACTCATCGGAAAGTTTGACAAGGGACTAGATAGCTCGAGACTGGGATTTGCTCCTCTGACAATGGAGAGGTATTCTTAGGGCCCTCTTTGTGTGACAACATCCATCATCGTCTGGCCAGACACGGGTGACTACATCACTGGGATGCCGAAACACAACAACGAGAAAGAAGAACAAAACTGTTAACCAGGATAACAATATAGTGAGCATGTGATGACTCCGGAGGATACCGATGCATCCCGGTTTTGTGAAGTATCGTGAAGCAAAGGGAACATCACATCATAAGTAAAGGTTCACTCGAATATCATTCATGTGCTCATAGGGATCGATCTGGACGTCTGCGGTCCTGCTATCAGTCATTGAACGAACGGTTTCGTTCATGTCTATAAGTTACCAAACCTACGGGGTCATAAGCTTAAGGCAATCAAGATCTGCTGAGTATTAGTAGGACGGGAGTGAAGAGAATATATTTATGAATTGTTTCATTAATATTTGGAATAGTTCTGAGAGGATGCGAAAGCGTTTCGGGGTCACCTAAGGGGTTTCAGAGTTTATCGGGCAATACCGGGTATTCCTGATAATTAATATATAGGTGGAAAATGTTTCCGGTGATGTTAAATTATATAAAAGGGTCTAATTATAATTAGAAGGCTTTTATAGTGATTTAAATACCAACGGGCCTTAAAAGGCCAAGAGGTGGAGGACGAACTAGGCCACCAAGGCACAAGAGGGGGGGGGGCGCCCCTTCCCATAGTGGGAGGCCGAGTTGGGGTGGGGGAAGGACTCCCCTTCCCCCTTTGGCCGATGCAAGAGGAGGGCCGGAGGGGAGTCCTTCCCCTCCTCTTGGCTGCCCCCTCTCCCCTGCAACCTATATATACATGACGTGTTGGCCCTTTTCTACACACAAGTTTTGGAGCCTCATCTAGTTCATCTAGCCCTAGTTCTAGTTGGTCCTAGTTGACTAATTAGAGTTTGGTCTAGTTCTCTAATCCTCATAATCATAAGCCCAATGTGGTTCTAATCTCCTACCTCTTATTCTCCGATGATGATTAGCTCTGGACAACGAAGCGCTGCCAGATCGTGAAGGTTGCATGCTTGCAACCAAGTAGAGAGGCCGTGCTTTCGGTCTTCAATTCGAGGGACTGTTCATGGGCGGTTCACAGGATCGTTCATCCATGGTTCAAGGGACTCCAAGTACGATCTACACCAACACACTCTTCTTCCGCTACAACTCGGTGGCGATAACGATAGTGATCCCAACCCGTTATGCATCTTCATATTGATCTTGGGTGTGCGTAGGCGCGGAATTTTTTGTTTTCTACTATGTTTCCCAACAGTGGCATCATGAGCAGTTATATGAGTAGGTGCAAGTTGCAATCTAGATCACATGTGGATGTGAGGGTTGATGTTCTTGCTATGCTTCCCTCGAGTATTGCTTCAGTTCAGTTCATTGATAGTATAATGTAGCTTTGTTACAAGGTTCTAACAATCAATCGGTTTTGGCCATCGACAATCTGCTAACAGTTCCTTTGGCTTCATCATAGTCGAGAATAGTGAACCATCGCGTACACAAGAGGATGCTGAAGATGGATTAGCTTCTAGGGGGGTCATGCGTATTTGACGAAGTTTAGTGTGGGGCTAGAGATTTTTAATTAAGTCTCTTGTTTCACACACCCCGAAACTTAATATCGCCTATGTTGTGGACGTAGGTAATCAGCATTATTTGTTAAAACTAGTTAACTGCGTAGTTAGAATTTGCTAAAACCGATTGTAGGACGTCTAACTTGGTTTTGTAGAGTATGCATATGATGTGGTATAGCCTTTGTCGGGGGAAACTGATCCACGAACACCTATGGGGCCGGCGGACCGGGCCCCTTTCGGTTCGGTGGGGGGTGGAGATAGCACGAAGAGCGGATCGAGGCGAAGCACACGAGCAGTTTACCCAGCTTCGGAGCTCTCCGGAGAGATAACACTCCTACTGCTGCTTGTCTGGTTGTATTATCTTGTGTTCTTGCTCGTGAGATCTAAGGTTTTTTTTTGGCTTCGGAGTGAGTCGAGCCTTTTTCCCTGTCCGAACCCCCTCTACGTTGCGCATGGGCCTCCTTTTATACGCTAAAGGGGTCACCGACAGGTGGCAATGCAGAGGAGGGTACAAACGTAAAAAGCAAGGTAGTTGATACAGTTACTTGTACAGTGCACCCTACCTAACCCTGACGGCAGGGGACAAGGGCATTAAATGCCCGTCTAAGTCGCCCAAACAGTGCAGAAAAGGACCGTTAGGGGCGCCACCATTCGCCACGATGGCGTTCTTGTCAGCGTCGCATGCCACTGCGCACCACTGGCTGCACAGCCTCCCGCCACGCGCGCCTGGAGAGGTCCCCAGAGCGACACGTTGGTGGATGCGCTGGAGCGTGGGCACAGAGTGGCCGCCTGCCGCGGCAAGCGCCTTGCCGCTGTTGTTATCTTGTCGGGTCCAGAAGCTCGTCGCTCACCGGGCCTCGGGGTACCTTGTTTAGTCTTCCCAGCAAGCTCCTCTTGCCGGGGCCTTGTTGCCTTGCCGGAGCGCGTGGCGCGTCGCGGCAAGTTCCTTGGAGTGCCTTGGTTGGCCTTCCCGGCAAGCTCCTCTTGCCAGGGCCTTGTCTCCTTAGCTTAAATACTTTGTTCTTGGATGGCTCCAAGGGAACCTTGGAGGATCTTGGCCTTCGCCCGGCAAGCCTTGCCGCGGGGTGCTGCAACTGCCCGTGCACAAGTTCGGGGTACTTGGGAACCCCTATTCTAGTACACCGACAGGATCCCCCGGGCCTAGGCCAGACACGGTGCCGAGCACTGTTGGGCCAGGCCCAAGTCAGGGCACGGGCACACGCGGACCGGGCCACACCAAATCTTGCTCCGTATCCACCGCGCTCTCCCATAACAGCACACATTGAATGCGGCATCGTGGGAGAGATCGTGGGTGGTTGTTTATTCGGAAGGCCGAAATGTCCGCCCCGTCCCTCTTTATAAGCAGAGGAAACAGGGGCAGTTCGTTCCCCCTCGCTGGTTGCTGCTACTTCTTCTTCACGAACCTCCGCCGCTCCCCCCCCTTCTTCTCGAAGCCGAGAGAGCAGCGCTCCGCTCCCCATTGCCACCAGCATCACCACGCCGTCGACCTCCTTCACCACCTCCACCATGGCCCTGAAAGCCGACAAAGGAAAGGGCGTGAAGTTGGCCAAGGCGCAGCGGCTCACGGCGCTGCGGAAGGAGCGGGCGGTCTTCTCCCCTCAGCTCGGCGTGCAGGAGTTGAGGGAGTACTTCTACCTCTTTTGGGCGACGGAGACGCGTGCGCATCCGCGCATGAGGGTACTCCCGACCGCTACTTCGGAGTTGGCTCCAAACGGGTACCCATTCTTCGCGCTATTCTTCTATTGCAGGCTCTGCCCGCCGTTCTCGGAGTTCTTCTGTGATATCATGAATACATATGGCTTCTGCCTCCTTGACTTCACCCCCAACGCTGTCCTGACCATGGCAGTTTTCGCACATTTGTGCGAAAACTTTGTCGGAGTCCACCCTAGTGTTGCCCTTTTCCGCCACTACTTCATACCTCGGGTAGAGAGAGGAGAGCCGCTTGCCGGAGGGATTGCTTGGATCTCGAGAGTCGGCAAGAAGGAGGCGTACTTGGAGGGTGAGCTCCGCAGCAAGTGGGATGAGTGGAGAGCGGAGTGGTGCTGGATTGTCGAGGAGAATCCGCAGCCCTTCACCGCCGTGCGCTAAACTCCAATAGTGCGTGGCAATGACTGGAGCAACGTGGCCCCGGAAGACAAGAGGTTGAAGATCGCCATCACTAGGATTCTTCGCCTCAGGCTTGCCGGGCTCACCGTAGGTGCTGTTGAGGCAGATTTCCTCCGCCGCCGCATTGCCCCCCTGCAGGAGAGGGGGAGGCCCGCTTGGGAATTCAAGAATTCGGCGGACATCATGAGGCTGCGGCCGGGCCTCAACTACAACTTCACCGTCTTGGAGCTGGATGCAATGCTCTTGGAGTTATTCAAACGCGACCCCCAGCATCCATTCACGCTGCCGAGGGGCATTGTTCCACTGTGCAACAATTCTTCTCTTGACCGGATCCGCGCCATGATGCCGTTGTGTGATTCACATGGAATCGTTCCAACTTGGCAAGAGCCTACAGATGACGTTGTACAAGCGTTCTTCGACAACTTGGAGGAGGTGCCGGTCCACGCTGACGAGCAGAAGAGCCTCACCCGTGACACCACCGACGAGGAGCTGCAGCGCATCGCCACTAGGGCGGAAGAGGTTGCGGCCGCAGCTGCCGCGGGCGCGTTTGGATTCACTGTGGAGGAGGCGGAGGCTGCGGAGGCGGCAAACCTTGCCGAGCGCGCGGAGTTCATGGGCGAGGAGGAGCCTGCCGGTTCCAAAGCCGAGCCGAGCGAGGCCGGCGAGGAGGAGCCCGAGCCTTCAGAAAACTTGCCACAGGCGGAGCCCCCGGCCCCGCCAAGAAGGCGCCTTTGCAGGGCCGGGGACGCAGCGGGGCGGCAGCCGGGTCAACAGCCGCCAAGCCGTGCGACGCGCTCTACCGCGGCAAGCAATGTTGCCGCGGGAGCGCCTCACGCAACAGCGGCAACTGGAGCAGGATCTTCCCGGGCCACCGCCACCGCCCCCGCCAAGCGGGCAAGGGATCCTACTCCTCCGCCTCGCGGCACCGGAGGAGGGCCGGACTTCGATCTTTCCGCGCTTAGTTCCGATGAGGAGGAAGAAGAGTAAGTTTCTTTGGTGCTCTTGTAGTTCTTCACTCTTACTGTTTATATCTTATATCTGACTTGCTCCAATCTGGACTCCTTTCTTTTCAGAACGCTGGCCCAGAGAGCGGCGAAGAGGGCCAAGGCTGCGGTGATCGTCATCGAGGATGACCCCATTGTGTCAACAGGAGGTGGGTCCGAGACCACCTTGACGGACCCGGCAATCACCCCTCAAAGCAGCCCCCAGTGTAAGTTCATAGTTTAGCCTTCTGCTGCCGGGCGTGCTTGAGTGCTTTTTCCTTTGTTGATATCTTGCTTGTTGACTTGTGCAGGAGCAGAGCAGTCTCATTAGGAGCGCCCGGAAGCTGGTCCCGAAGTGCCACCTGCTTCGACTGCGCCACCAAGGGAGGAGTCCCCGGCAAGGGAGCGCTCTCCGGCAAGGGGGAACTCTCCATCAAGGGACGGCACTGCTGATCCTGCGGCGACCGAGGCCGCAACTGCAGATCTTGGCGCAGGTAATCCACTTGCCCAGAAACTTTCCCTTGGGTTCTGCTTCTTCTGTTTTTCCTCTCTTGGATTTTTGATTGATTTTCCTTCCTCCTTCGTTCTTTAGACCCATCTGCGGCTGAGCAAATGGAGACAGAGGGCGCCGGCGAGGAAGGGGCCGGTGCTGATGAGACCGCCGGCGAGGAGGCCGCCGGGGCTGCCGCTGCAGAAGCCGGTGAGGGGTCGGGCGATCGCACTGACGACCCTGAGGCCGCAGGAGCGCCGGGCGCTGCGCCGACCGCCGATCCCTCTGCCGCTTCTGCTGAGCCGGGCTCCGAGGAGCCCCAGCCCGGCGCCTACTTGAAGGCCGGTGACAATATCTTCATCAAGCTACGCTGGGCGTCGAGCTCTAGGGCGCTGGTCGAGGGGGAGACTTTCGATGAGGAGGTGCTCGCCTCTGCTGGACTGTTGTTGGTTGACGCGCCCAGCAGCAGCAGCAGCGAGCCTGAAGAGGAGCAGCTGCTGCGGAAGCTGCTGTCACTCTACTGCGCCCGGCAAGCCAAGCTGGCTTCCCGGGAAGCGCTTGTCGCAAAGGCGGGAGTTGACATGGAGAAGCGCGCGGAGGAGCTCCGAGGCCATAATCAAGAAGCTCTCCGGTCCCTGGCGCAGGAGCGGGAGCGACTCAACGAGGAGCGCACGGCCTTCCTTCTCGAGAGGGCCAAAGCTGAGGAGGAGCAAAGGCTGGCCGCCGAGAAGCAGTCCGCGCGGGAAGGTGAACTAGTGCAGCGGAAGGCCAACCTCGACAGCTACGAGGAAGAGCTCGCCGAGCGTGAGCAAGCACTTGGCGGGGCGCTCAAGGAGGCAAAGGACGCTGCGGCAATTGCAGAGGCCACCAAGAAAGAGCTGGAGGAGAAGGTGGCGCAGCTGGAGGCCAACATTGGGAAGAGCGGTGAGGAGCTTGCCGTGCTCAAGCGTGAGCGTGAGAAGGATGCTGCCGCCCACGGTGAGCTGCAAGGTCTTCTCGCTGAGAGGGGCAAGGAGCTCAGCGCCGTCAAGGATTCCAAAGCAGACCTGGAGCTGAAGCTGGCCACGCTGACGCAAACGCTGGAGGCCACCAAGGAACGGGAGAAGACCTTGTAGGAAAAGGTCAAGGCTGACGCGGCGTTGCTGGAGAGCATTGCAGTTACCCAGAACTCGTTCAGAGACACTGTGGAGCACTGGACCGAGGGTCTGGTGAACATTGCCGCAGTCATCAACGAGGAGCTGGCGCAGCTGGGGATGGAGGACTTTGGGTATCCTTCCGACGAGAGTCTTCAACCCAGCGCCAAGCTCAGCCTGTTCTTCAAGGGCGTGGCGACGGCAATCCAGCGGCTCCGGGAGAGGATCCCGAAGCAGCTGGCCGACGAGTCGCGCAAAATCTGTGCCGGGGTTCTCCAGAAGGTGTTGATGAAGGTGGCCTTCCGCAACCCAGGCCTCAGCTTCACCAACGTCCTCAGGTCCTTGCCGCCTGACGCCGATCTGGATGCGCTCAAGGCCCTTGTCGCACCCATTGTGGACAAGGTGAGCGAGATCAAGAGGGTCGAGGACGGACGCGTAGACTAGGCCGTCTAATTCTTCTTTTCCCTTGCCGCTGCTAATCATGTTATTGAAAACATTCTGTTAGAGCTGCGACAAGTTATCTTGTAATATAACTTTATTTCTGTTATCAATTGCTATGTTATTCCTCTACTAGATTCCTTCCTTTGTATGTTTTTACCCTACGCTTCTAGGGAACTTGTCGGCGCAGGCACCCGAGCCGCGAGCGCTGAGTGCGGAACTTCAGCAGCCTGCTGGCGGTGCTGCTTCTGACAAGAAACCTTGTCGCGACTAGATGCAGCACACTTAAGCTGTTGAGCGGACTCGAAACAAAGTAAGGGCGCAACTAGCCACGAGTCGGTTCCTCCGCGCACAGGTTTTCCATACAAAGCAGGGTCGTTCGAGGAAGATAACTCAAAAATTTAAAAACTGATTGCTCAAACTTTGGCAACTTAGCTTTTCTGTCGTTTGCTTCCCGGTAAGGCAAGTCTTTGCTTGAACGACGCCTGGTCCATACCACAATCTTCTCCTTCCCCTCCGGCAAACTTGTGTGCGAGGGAACCTTCTTTTCCTTTAAAAAAGGAGAAAGAAGAGAAAATAATAATATGGAGCTCTTCGACTCGTTACTGCTTACCGGATGTAGGTGCTGCACAAAGTGTCAGATAATCGCATGCAAGAGAGGAACTAATGCATGAAATGGACAAGTTGTGCGGAGCACATGGGGTTCTTTTTATGCACGGGATCTGCGCCCGGCTTTGTACAAAGGATTACATGCAACAGCGGCAAGACTTGTACAAATGGTGGTTGCCGGAACGGGGTCCCGGCAACCGCGCCCTATGGGAAAAACTTACGAAGATGTTCTATGTTCCAGGAGTTGCTCACCGGAATGCCATCTTTGGTCTCAAGGCGGACAGCGCCAGGCCTTGTGACTCGTCTCACCCGATAAGGGCCTTCCCACTTCGGCGTCAACTTGTTGGAATTCTTGGCGGACTGAACGCGCCGAAGAACAAGGTCGCGTTCCTCGAAGCTTCTGGCCTTAACTTTACGGCTATGGTAGCTGCGCAAAGCTTGCTGGTATCGAGCAGCTCGTACAGCAGCCTGAAGACGATCTTCCTCAAGGAGCAGCGCGTCGTCTTGCCGCAGCTGTTCTTGCTCAAGCTCATCATAAGCGAGCACTCGAGGCGATCCGTATACGAGTTCCGTGGGGAGAACTGCCTCTGCTCCGTAGACTAGAGCGAAAGGTGTCTGGCCAGTGGCTCGATTTGGCGTCGTTCTGATCGACCAAAGAACCACCGGCAGCTCCTTAATCCAGTTTCTTCCGCACTTGCGCAGCCTGTCGAAAGTTCTGGTCTTGAGCCCACGCAGCACTTCAGCATTTGCCCTCTCTGCTTGACCGTTGCTTATCGGATGAGCAACAGAAGCGAAGCAGACCTTGGCGCCAAGGTCTTGGATGTACTGCATGAAGGTGCGGCTCGTGAATTGCGTGCCGTTGTAGGTGATGATCCTGTTAGGGATCCCGAAACGGCAAACAATTGACCTGAAGAACTTGACTGCTGACTGTGCTGTCACCTTCCTCACTGGCTGCACTTCCGGCCACTTTGTGAACTTGTCGATTGCGACGCACAAGTACTCAAAGCCCCCGACAGCTCGGGGGAAGGGGCCGAGGATATCGAGCCCCCAGACCGAAAATAGCCAGGATAAAGAGATCGTCTGGAGAGCTTGAGCTGGCTGGTGTATCTGTTTGGAGTGGAACTGGCACGCTTCACACTTGGTTACTTGTGCAGTTGCATCCTGGAGGGCTGTCGGCCAAAAGAAACCTTGCCGGAATGCTTTGCCGGCAAGTGCTCTTGCGCCAATGTGGTGGCCACATATGCCTCCATGTATCTCTGCCAACAGCTTTTGTCCATCTTCCCGGCGAATACACTTCAATTTCACACCGTTGAGTCTTCTTCTGTACAGTATGCTATCGACAAACTGGTACATACTTGACTGCTGGGCTACTCTTTCCGCTTCTTCTTGTTCTTCGGGAAGTTCTCCTGTCTGAAGGAAGTGGACAATCTGCTGTGCCCATGCTGGAGCTTGTGGCTCGACAACAAGGACTAAAGGCACATCTGCTGCTGCGGGAACATCCGCTTCCACGGCAAGGACTATTGGTCCTGCCGGAGCTTGATGTTTCCCGGCAAGCTTGCCGGAGCAAAACTTGTCGGGAGCGTCTGCTTCAATGGAACAAACCATAAGGCTTGCCGGAGCAGACTGCCCCTCAGCCTCCTTGGTGTTGATCTTGGGGACTTTCTTGGCGGCGGCTTCGGGGAGCTCTGCCGGAAAGTAGTCACCAGAAACCAACTTCCTCTTCTTGCTTTGTCCAGTTGATGGTGTTACGGATGGTTGAGTCAACTTAAGCACAAAGATCCCTGGTTCCACAGGTAACTTTAGTGCGGCGCACTTTGACAGGTCATCAGCAATGTCATTCTGAGCTCTTGGGATATGCTCCATTTGTAGGCCGTCAAAGTGCTCTTCTAGCTTCCTCACTTCATCAACATATGCTTCCATCAATGGACTCTGGTAGTTCTTGTTCACTTGGCGGACGACAAGCTGTGAGTCACCCCTGACAATGAGCTTCTTGATCCCAAGGTCTGCTGCGATTCTGAGTCCGGCAAGCAATCCTTCATACTCTGTGGTATTGTTGGTTGCTTGCTCCTTGGGAAAGTGTGTCTGGACTACGTACTTGAGGTGCTCTCCGGTGGGTGCGACAAGCAGCACGCCTGCACCGGCGCCTTGCAGCGAGAAGGCACCATCAAAGTACATCAGCCACTCTTTGCTTGCCTCTTTGACGGGGATGCTCGTTTCTAGAATTTCTTCATCTGGGGTTGGCGTCCACTCTGCTATGAACTCTGCCAATGCTCTGCTTTGGATGGTTGAAGTGCTCTCAAACTTGAGGCCAAAGCATGACAGTTCCAGCGCCCACTCGACAATCCTGCCCGTTGCTTCTGGATTTTGCAGTATCCTCTTCAGCGGAAAGCGAGTGACGACTGTGATCTCATGTGCTTGGAAGTAATGGCGCAGCTTTCTCGAGGCCATGAGGAGGCCGAAAAGCAACTTCTGCACACCAGAGTACCTTGATCTAGCCCCCTGCAGAAGAGAACTGACAAAGTAAGCTGGGCGCTACACCATTCTCTTTGGCATCTTATCATACTCCTGCGCAGATCCATCTTTGTCGGGACCAGAGCTTGTCGGCGAAGCCCCCTGCTTGTCGCTGGATGGATCTGCCATGGTTGCTGGCTCATCATCCGCCTCCCTCTCCGCCACTAACGCAGCACTAACCACTTGACTGGTTGCCGCTATATACAACAGCAACTTCTCTTGCGGTTTAGGTGCGACAAGCGTTGGAGTGGAGGACAGGTATCTCTTCAAGTCCTGCAGCGCAGCCTCCGCTTCCGGAGTCCATTTTACTGGACCTGCCTTTTTCAAAATTTTGAAAAATGGCAGGGCGCGCTCAGCAGATCTAGAGATAAACCTGCTGAGAGCAACCACGCAACCGGCAAGCCTTCGTACATCCTTGACGCGCTTTGGTGCTTCGATCTGCTCAATGGCTTTGATCTTGTCGGGATTGGCTTCAATTCCCCGCTGAGACACGAAGAACCCGAGAAGCTTGCCGGAAGGGACTCCAAACACGCACTTCTCGGGATTAAGCTTGAGGTTGATCTTGCGCAGATTTGCAAATGTCTCATCTAAATCTTGAATCAGGGTCGCCTTGTTCTTGCCCTTGACCACTATGTCATCCATGTAAGCTTCCACATTTCTGTGCATTTGCGGCTCAAAAGCATGGTGGACTACCCTTGCGAATGTTGAACCAGCATTCTTCAAACCGAAAGGCATCCGTATGAAGTAGTACGTGCCACACGGGGTGATAAATGCGGTTTTCTCTTCATCCTCTTCTGCCATGAAGATCTGATGGTATCCTGAGTATGCATCAAGAAATGAAAGCAAATCACATCCGGCTGTGGAGTCAACAATCTGGTCAATACGCGGCAAGGGAAATGGGTCTTTGGGACAAGCTTTATTAACATCAGTGAAGTCAATACAAAGTCTCCATTTCCCGTTAGCCTTGCGCACAACAACAGGATTGGCCAACCACGTGGGATGGAGCAGTCCTCTGACAAGGCTTGCTGCTTCCAACTTCTTGATTTCTTCTGCAATGAATTCTTGGCGCTCTACTGCCTGCTTCCTGACTCTCTGCTTGACGGGCCGCGCATGAGGACAGACGGCAAGGTGGTGCTCAATTACTTTCCTGGGAACACCGGGGATATCAGACGGTTGCCACGCAAACACGTCGACATTCGCCCGCAGGAAAGCAACGAGCGCGCTTTCCTATTTGGGGTCAAGAGTGGCGCTGATGGTGAAGGTACCACCAGTGCCGCCCTCCTTGGCGGACACCTTCTTGGTCTCAGGTGGAGCTGCCATTGCCTTCTTACGCTTGCCGGCGGAGCTCGATGGTGCGTCCTCGACGGTAGCGCAGCACTCCGAAGAGGTGTGCTTGCCGGAGTGGGCATCAGAGCTCTTGCCGGACTTGGTCTTCTTCTTCCCCCCGGGAGCTTCAGCGGCAAGTGTCCTGCGTTCTGCTGCGGCTGCTGCTTCCCGGTAGATCTTGTCGGCACAGATAAGAGCATCCTTCTTGTCACCAGGGACAGAGATGACACTTATCGGGCCTGGCATTTTCAGTATGTTGTACGCATAGTGAGAGGCTGCCATGAACTTGGCGAGTGCCAGACGGCCAAGGACTCCATTGTAAGGTAATGGAAAGTCGGCAACGTCAAACGTGACCCTCTCAGTCCTGAAGTTCAGCTCGCTGCCAAATGTTACCGGTAACGTGATCTTTCCCTTTGGCTTGCTCCTTCCCGGGTTGATTCCTTGAAATGTGCCGGTCTCTTCGAGCTCGCTGTCAGGGATCTGTAGTTTCTGGAGCATCGCGGAGGAGATCAAGTTCAAGCCGGCCCCGCCGTCAACTAGCATCTTAATGACCTGGAGGTTGCGGATTGTTGGTGAAACCAACATCGGCAAGCACCCGACCGCAGTTATGCGATCCGGGTGGTCCTCAATATCAAAGATGATAGGCGTGCCGGACCATTTCAGAGGCTTGCGTGACTCGACAGGTGGTTCTGCTGCATTAACTTCCCGCACCCACTGCTTGAGCTGACGGTGCGAGGTATGCAGAGAAGCACCACCGTCAACACACAGGACCTCTGTGGCTTTCTGGAACTCCTGCTCATCAGTCTCCTCGTCATCCATATCTTCATCGTCGTTATCATCTTCATCCTTGTCGCGGCCACAAGGAGGTCTGTCTCCTTGCCGCTGCTTGGCCTTACCGCGGCGTCCTCCTCGGCCGGGACGTTTCTTGCCGGATCCACCAGTTCCTTCCTGGGCCTTCTCCTTGTCGCGCCGCTCGTATTCAGCTTTCTGTTGCTCAACAAGCTGTTCGACTTTCTTACAGTTCTGGAGATCATGGCCCTTGGTGTGGTGAATCTTGCAATACTGCTTGTTGGTGCTGTCCTGCTTGTCGGCGACCGCCACCTCCGCGGTAATCTCCTTGCCGGAGTCACCAGCTTTGGCTTCCTTGGCGCCGCCACCATTGCCGGACTGCTCAACAACTAGCACTTCTTTGCCTTTCCTCCTTCTGTTGTTCCGCCGCCGGTTTTTCCTTGTCGGGGCAGCATCTTCACTGTCAGATCCTCCCGCTCCTATATTTTCTCCGGGGAGTCTCCTCCCTTCCTCAGCACGTGCACACTTGTCGGCCAGTGCATATAACTCACTGACATCCCTGATCTTGCACATCGCCATTTCCTCCCACATCCTGCGGTTTCGCACGTTGCGGGTTCGAGCGTCTTCTTGTTGTCGATCATGAAGAACTTGGCACTGATCGCGACGAGCTCGTGGATCCGATGATGCAGTGGAGTCGCTGTCGAGGTGGATCCGGCGAGTCGGCGATCTTGGCCTTCGGGGCGGTGATTGCATGGTAGTTGCCCCTCCGCCCGTTTCGTCGCCACCAGCTCGCGTCCGGCAACCCTGCCGCGGCGGCGACGCGCTCGGCCGCCGTGGAGTGTCGCCGTTGGCGTAGCCGATGAGACTCTGAATGGTGGCCCTCCATTCGTCGATCTTGTCCGACGTTGGAGGGTAATCTAGGAGAAGTTGAGCTCATGCCAAAGCTTCTGCTGGAGTGGTGGGTGGCAGTGGCGGACGGCGCGAGGAGCGGGACGTGCTCGAACTTCTAACTATGTTAGAAGGAGCAGTATCCCGTCCAGGCGACCGTGCCCCGCTTGTGCTGATATGCTGGCGCGCATGCTGATCTTGAGCACCCCGAGATCCACCAGCTTGGTCTTGGGCTATCATGCGTATGGCACTGCTAGTGCCATGACGTTGTAGGTCTTGCGCCTCTTGAGAGTGGCGTGGAACACGTACAGTCGCCGAGGTTTGTGTAGCCTTGTTCTTGGTCCTGGCGGCATCATGAGCTTCCTCGTCGACGTCCATTCTTCCGCCGGTGTCCATTCCACCACCCGTTTGCTCTAACGGTGGCGGAAGTGACACGGACGGAGCGGCTGCCGCCGAAGTCTTCTTCTTCGGTGGCATGTTGATGAAGGGAATGAAGATCTAGCTCGTGTGAACGCCGGATCAGGTTCACACAATCTCGACGCCCCCTACCTGGCGCGCCAAAGATGTCGGGGGAAACTGATCCACGAACACCTATGGGGCTGGCGGACCGGGCCCCTTTCGGTTCGGTGGGGGGCGGAGATAGCACGAAGAGCGGATCGAGGCGAAGCACACGAGCAGTTTACCCAGCTTCGGAGCTCTCCGGAGAGATAACACTCCTACTGCTGCTTGTCTGGTTGTATTATCTTGTGTTCTTGCTTGTGAGAGCTAAGGTTTTTTTTGGCTTCGGAGTGAGTCGAGCCTTTTTCCCTGTCCGAACCCCCTCTACGTTGCGCATGGGCCTCCTTGTATACGCTAAAGGGGTCACCGATAGGTGGCAACGCAAAGGAGGGTACACACATAAAAAGCGAGGTAGTTGATACAGTTACTTGTACATTGCACCCTACCTAACCCTGACGGCAGGGGACAAGGGCATTAAATGCCCGTCTGAGTCGCCCAAATAGTGCAGAAAAAGACCGTTAGGGGCGCCACCGTTTGCCACGATGGCGATCTTGTCAGCTTCGCATGCCACTGCGCACCGCTGGCTGCATAGCCTCCCGCCACGCGCGCCTGGAGAGGTCCCCAGAGCGACACGTTGGTGGATGCGCTGGAGCGTGGGCACAGAGTGGCCGCCTGCCGCGGCAAGCGCCTTGCCGCTGTTGTTATCTTGTCGGGTCCAGAAGCTCGTCGCTCATCGGGCCTCGGGGTACCTTGTTTAGTCTTCCCGGCAAGCTCCTCTTGCCGGGGCCTTGTTGCCTTGCCGGAGCGCGTGGCGCGTCGCGACAAGTTCCTTGGAGTGCCTTGGTTGGCCTTCCCGGCAAGCTCCTCTTGCCGGGGCCTTGTCTCCTTAGCTTAAATACTTTGTTCTTGGATGGCTCCAAGGGAACCTTGGAGGATCTTGGCGTTCGCCCGGCAAGCCTTGCCGCGGGGTGCTGCAACTGCCCGTGCACAAGTTCGGGGTACTAGGGAACCCCTATTCTAGTACACCGACAACCTTCGTCATGATAATGAGTTTATGTATGAGATGGTTATATGTTGTAATGTAAAGTGGTATGGGTGTCACGACATGATGACTGGGGCCACGAGATTGCCATGTTAATGTAAATATCGTAGTGATAGCCTACAGGTTATAGGTGACGATGGCAAACGCACATGGAGGAACCCCAACGAGGAGAAGGTGTACTAGGCACGGGACGAGGAGCTATAGTTTCATGCCACGGCCGAATTTCTGAATTTGGTGCCACAACAACGTTTTCTAAAACAATCGCCATGGCAACATTTTTAGAAATTGCCGCCATGACATCATTTTTGAAACGGTTGCCACGGCAATGAAATATTGGCTATTGCGACACTTCAATAGAAGATTGAAGACCATCATGGTGGATTCCCAATGCCCAGGGCTATACGTATCATCCTTTTACGAATTGCCTGATATGTTTATCTCTTTGTTGTTTGCACCATTTGATTACGTAGTAGTCAATTATTAGAGTGATCTCTCACAGTAAATATCAAGTTAAAAGGTGATCTTCCCAGTGTTGCAAGCGTCTACGACATTCTAGCATCACGGAGTGCGTCATGTCCACATGAGTATAAATGAGATGAGAGGTGTAAGACGGAGATGGTCAAATCACGTATGCAGATATCACTCGGTTATCTTCAAGTTCTAGCAGAATCATTCTAAGCTCAGAGCACAAACCATCGAAAGATTAACAAGAGTCATATGGTGATATGATCGGCAATAGTTTGCTTATCGGTCAAAATTCTCGTCATCGGTGATGTCCACATCAATGACTGAGAACTAGATTTGGATCTTGAATCACTCACTATTAATTATAACAGATGTTAATTTAGGTGGGAGTGCACTTTATATTAAAATTTGTTTAAATACTAGTGCAACATTAATTATGAATAATGTATAAATAAATTGTGTGTCTATCATTGTAGATCAATAGCTCGCAATATGTTCAACCTAGCCCCTATGTTAGAGAAAGAAAATTGGTTGCTAATGATGGAAACTATGCAGATTGGATCCGGAATCTGAGACTTGTTCTCGGGAGAGCTAAGAAGGAATACATGCTGGATCATTCCCTTGGTGATGCTCCTGCAAAGGATGCAACACCATAAGATGTTGTTGCTTACACTGCTCGTAGTGATGACTATGATTTAGTCATGTGCCTCATGTTAACTTGTATGGATCTTGAACTACAGAAGCGTTTTAAAAGACTACTACTCAATTTATAATTGGGTCACTGGAAGTTCTGTACAAGAAACAGGCAAGGACCGAGCGTTTTGAATTAACCAAGGGCTTTATTGAATGTAATATGAAAGAGGGTTCCTCAATGAGAGAGCATATAGTAAAGCTTGTTGGCTATGTTGATAGACTGGCTTCTCTGGAATTTGGAATTCCTCCAACACTCGATGCGGATATTGTGCTTGCTTCACTCCCCCATCTTATGATGGCTTTATCATGAATTACAACATGAATGGGAAGGAGAAAAGTGCAAACGAGTTGTTTGCTATGCTCAAAACTGTGGAAGTTGGAATGCAAATGAACAAAATAGTGTTGATGGTCAATAAGACCGCCAGTTTCAGGAAGAAGGGCAAGTCCAAGAAGAAGAAATCTACTGAAGCTGGTAAGGCCAAGTCTCAGAAGAAGAACAAGGGCGGAGCCTCTAAAGATATTGAATGTTTCTACTACAAGAAGAAGGGACACTGGAAGCATAACTGCAAGAAGTATTGAAGGATAAGAAGAACGATTCGTCCGGTAAAGGTATAATCTTTATACAAAGTTAATGTTATTCTACTTGTAAAATTCTATATGTCATGCGTATTTGATACTGGTCAGTTGCTCACATTTTGCAAACTGATGCAGGGACTACAGAGAACTCACAAGGATAGAAGAAATGAAGTCGTGATACAAGTCGGGAATGGTGATGGGATCACTGATCAAAGACCGTCAAATTTATGTCTTTAGTTTATCTTCAAGATTTATCTTAGAACCAAATAATAGTTATTTTGCTTTGGAATTATGTAATGCATTATCCTATGGGGTATGTGATGGACATTCTTATAAGTTTTAAACAATAGTTGTTAAGATTATTATGAGAATATGTTTTTGATTAAACCTCTATTTGTGAAGGTTTATTCATGATGAATCTTGAAGCTTGTGATCTATAACATTAAAGCCAAACGTCTTGAGAAGACTAATAAAATCACTTGAGTGTGGCACTGTTTGGTTGTATTGGATAATTAATCTTCATAGAGATGAAGCATGAAAATCTTTTATTTGAATTGACTGAATACATTGTGATGTATTAAATTCGATGGATAAAATAGGGCGCAGTGAATATTTATACTTCATTGATGTCATGAGTAAATATTATTTACTCGATATAACATAAGGACTAGAATATTTGAAATAATTCAAAGAAATTCAGATTGAAGATGTAATATCATTATGAAAAAAGATAAACAAATACTCTTCTTTCATGAAGAAATATATCTAAAGCCATAAGTTTACCAAGCAATTGAATAATTGTGGAATTATTATTGTCAATCTGCTCTTATTAAATTTTTGGGGATTTATAAATGAAACAACATAATATTCACTAAAGAGATGCATCATCTAAAAGTCTGATAAATGCTATAAAGAGTTATTGAATATTTTATACCAAAGCTTCATTGTAGGTTTTGTGTTCCTCTCACTAAATTCAAAGGACAAGGATGTTTGTCAAAATAATGATTATTTTACAAGAAAAGGTTTTCTCGTTAAGAGAGTAAGTGGGAGGATGATACAACTTATTTATATTATGGAGTCTTGAGCTCAAGTTAAAACAAGACTAAATCAAAAACGTTCTGGAGTAATTTTGTCCATAAAACTGAGAAAATAATCTACTATATTAGATGTAGGAGATTCAATTAAGACTAACGAAATGCAAAGGTCGAGAAAGATTATCGATTCTACTGAATATCTCATCTTAGAAGAAGATGAAACCCTGCACACTACGAGGAAGCAGTGATGGCGCCCAGCTAGAGAGGTATTACTTAACCATTGAAATCCAAAATGAAGTTCATATACAAGGAACAAGTTTTGTACTTAATGAAACCTTCAAAAGGTGTATAAATGGATCTTTGATTATTCATGGATAGTGATCCCCAAAACAAAAGTTTACAAATAGAGTTCTGTAGGAATGGAAGAGTTGATCTTGTCAAATATTCTTGTTAGTAGCAACACTAAAAGTATAAATGGATTACAACGGTGAGTGTTGTATATTATTGAAATATAACAGATGAGGAGGCCGCCGGGGCTGCCGCTGCAGAAGCCGGCGAGGGGTCGGGCGATCGCACTGACGACCCTGAGGCCGCAGGAGCGCCGGGCGCTGCGCCGACCGCCGATCCCTCTGCCGCTTCTGCTGAGCCGGGCTCCGAGGAGCCCCAGCCCGGCGCCTACTTGAAGGCCGGTGACAATATCTTCATCAAGCTACCCTGGGCGTCGAGCTCCAGGGCGCTGGTCGAGGGGGAGACTTTCGACGGGGAGGTGCTCGCCTCTGCTGGGCTGTTGTTGGTTGACGCGCCCAGCAGCAGCAGCAGCGAGCCTGAAGAGGAGCAGCTGCTGCGGAAGCTGCTGTCACTCTACCGCGCCCGGCAAGCCAAGCTGGCTTCCCGGGAAGCGCTTGTCGCGAAGGCGGGAGTTGACATGGAGAAGCGCGCGGAGGAGCTCCGAGGCCATAATCAAGAAGCTCTCCGGTCCCTGGCACAGGAGCGGGAGCGACTCAACGAGGAGCGCACGGCCTTCCTTCTCGAGAGGGCCAAAGCTGAGGAGGAGCAAAGGCTGGCCGCCGAGAAGCAGTCCGCGCGGGAAGGTGAACTAGTGCAGCGGAAGGCCAACCTCGACAGCTACGAGGAAGAGCTCGCCGAGCGTGAGCAAGCACTTGGCGGGGCGCTCAAGGAGGCAAAGGACGCTGCGGCAATTGCAGAGGCCACCAAGAAAGAGCTGGAGGAGAAGGTGGCGCAGCTGGAGGCCAACATTGGGAAGAGCGGTGAGGAGCTTGCCATGCTCAAGCGTGAGCGTGAGAAGGATGCTGCCGCCCACGGTGAGCTGCAAGGTCTTCTCGCTGAGAGGGGCAAGGAGCTCAGCGCCGTCAAGGATTCCAAAGCAGACCTGGAGCTGAAGCTGGCCACGCTGACGCAGACGCTGGAGGCCACCAAGGAACGGGAGAAGACCTTGTAGGAAAAGGTCAAGGCTGACGCGGCGTTGCTAGAGAGCATTGCAGTTACCCAGAACTTGTTCAGAGACACTGTGGAGCACTGGACCGAGGGTCTGGTGAACATTGCCTCAGTCATCAACGAGGAGCTGGCGCAGCTGGGGATGGAGGACTTTGGGTATCCTTCTGACGAGAGTCTTCAACCCAGCGCCAAGCTCAGCCTGTTCTTCAAGGGCGTGGCGACGGCACTCCAGCGGCTCCGGGAGAGGATCCCGAAGCAGCTGGCCGACGAGTCGCGCAAAATCTGTGCCGGGGTTCTCCAGAAGGTGTTGATGAAGGTGACCTTCCGCAACCCAGGCCTCAGCTTCACCAACGTCCTCAGGTCCTTGCCGCCTGACGCCGATCTGGATGCGCTCTAGGCCCTTGTCGCACCCATTGTGGACAAGGTGAGCGAGATCAAGAGGGTCGAGGACGGACGCGTAGACTAGGCCGTCTAATTCTTCTTTTCCCTTGCCGCTGCTAATCATGTTATTGAAAACATTCTGTTAGAGCTGCGACAAGTTATCTTGTAATATAACTTTATTTCTGTTATCAATTGCTATGTTATTCCTCTACTAGATTCCTTCCTTTGTATGTTTTTACCCTACGCTTCTAGGGAACTTGTCGGCGCAGGCACCCGAGCCGCGAGCGCTGAGTGCGGAACTTCAGCAGCCTGCTGGCGGTGCTGCTTCTGACAAGAAACCTTGTCGCGACTAGATGCAGCACACTTAAGCTGTTGAGCGGACTCGAAACAAAGTAAGGGCGCAACTAGCCACGAGTCGGTTCCTCCGTGCACAGGTTTTCCATACAAAGCAGGGTCGTTCGAGGAAGATAACTCAAAAATTTAAAAACTGATTGCTCAAACTTTGGCAACTTAGCTTTTCTGTCGTTTGCTTCCCGGTAAGGCAAGTCTTTGCTTGAACGACGCCTGGTCCATACCACAATCTTCTCCTTCCCCCCGGCAAACTTGTGTGCGAGGGAACCTTCTTTTCCTTTAAAAAAGGAGAAAGAAGAGAAAATAATAATATGGAGCTCTTCGACTCGTTACTGCTTACCGGATGTAGGTGCTGCACAAAGTGTCAGATAATCGCATGCAAGAGAGGAACTAATGCATGAAATGGACAAGTTGTGCGGAGCACATGGGGTTCTTTTTATGCACGGGATCTGCGCCCGGCTTTGTACAAAGGATTACATGCAACAGCGGCAAGACTTGTACAAACGGTGGTTGCCGGAACGGGGTCCCGGCAACCGCGCCCTATGGGAAAAACTTACGAAGATGTTCTATGTTCCAGGAGTTGCTCACTGGAATGCCATCTTTGGTCTCAAGGCGGACAGCGCCAGGCCTTGTGACTCGTCTCACCCGATAAGGGCCTTCCCACTTCGGCGTCAACTTGTTGGAATTCTTGGCGGACTGAACGCGCCGAAGAACAAGGTCGCGTTCCTCGAAGCTTCTGGCCTTAACTTTACGGCTATGGTAGCTGCGCAAAGCTTGCTGGTATCGAGCAGCTCGTACAGCAGCCTGAAGACGATCTTCCTCAAGGAGCAGCGCGTCGTCTTGCCGCAGCTGTTCTTGCTCAAGCTCATCATAAGCGAGCACTCGAGGCGATCCGTATACGAGTTCCGTGGGGAGAACTGCCTCTGCTCCGTAGACTAGAGCGAAAGGTGTCTGGCCAGTGGCTCGATTTGGCGTCGTTCTGATCGACCAAAGAACCACCGGCAGCTCCTTAATCCAGTTTCTTCCGCACTTGCGCAGCCTGTCGAAAGTTCTGGTCTTGAGCCCGCGCAGCACTTCAGCATTTGCCCTCTCTGCTTGACCGTTGCTTATCGGATGAGCAACAGAAGCGAAGCAGACCTTGGCGCCAAGGTCTTGGATGTACTGCATGAAGGTGCGGCTCGTGAATTGCGTGCCGTTGTAGGTGATGATCCTGTTAGGGATCCCGAAACGGCAAACAATTGACCTGAAGAACTTGACTGCTGACTGTGCTGTCACCTTCCTCACTGGCTGCACTTCCGGCCACTTTGTGAACTTGTCGATTGCGACGCACAAGTACTCAAAGCCCCCGACAGCTCGGGGGAAGGGGCCGAGGATATCGAGCCCCCAGACCGAAAATAGCCAGGATAAAGAGATCGTCTGGAGAGCTTGAGCTGGCTGGTGTATCTGTTTGGAGTGGAACTGGCACGCTTCACACTTGGTTACTTGTGCAGTTGCATCCTGGAGGGCTGTCGGCCAAAAGAAACCTTGCCGGAAAGCTTTGCCGGCAAGTGCTCTTGCGCCAATGTGGTGGCCACATATGCCTCCATGTATATCTGCCAACAGCTTTTGTCCATCTTCCCAGCGAATACACTTCAATTTCACAGCGTTGAGTCTTCTTCTGTACAGTATGCTATCGACAAACTGGTACATACTTGACTGCCGGGCTACTCTTTCCGCTTCTTCTTGTTCTTCGGGAAGTTCTCCTGTCTGAAGGAAGTGGACAATCTGCTGTGCCCATGCTGGAGCTTGTGGCTCGACAACAAGGACTAAAGGCACATCTGCTGCTGCGGGAACATCCGCTTCCACGGCAAGGACTCGTGGTCCTGCCGGAGCTTGATGTTTCCCGGCAAGCTTGCCGGAGCAAAACTTGTCGGGAGCGTCTGCTTCAACGGAACAAACCATAAGGCTTGCCGGAGCAGACTGCCCCTCAGCCTCCTTGGTGTTGATCTTGGGGACTTTCTTGGCGGCGGCTTCGGGGAGCTCTGCCGGAAAGTAGTCACCAGAAACCAACTTCCTCTTCTTGCTTTGTCCAGTTGATGGTGTTACGGATGGTTGAGTCAACTTAAGCACAAAGATCCCTGGTTCCACAGGTAACTTTAGTGCGGCGCACTTTGACAGGTCATCAGCAATGTCATTCTGAGCTCTTGGGTTATGCTCCATTTGTAGGCCGTCAAAGTGCTCTTCTAGCTTCCTCACTTCATCAACATATGCTTCCATCAATGGACTCTGGTAGTTCTTGTTCACTTGGCGGACGACAAGCTGTGAGTCACCCCTGACAATGAGCTTCTTGATCCCAAGGTCTGCTGCGATTCTGAGTCCGGCAAGCAATCCTTCATACTCTATGGTATTGTTGGTTGCTTGCTCCTTGGGAAAGTGTGTCTGGACTACGTACTTGAGGTGCTCTCTGGTGGGTGCGACAAGCAGCACGCCTGCACCGGCGCCTTGCAGCGAGAAGGCACCATCAAAGTACATCAGCCACTCTTTGCTTGCCTCTTTGACGGGGATGCTCGTTTCTAGAATTTCTTCATCTGGGGTTGGCGTCCACTCTGCTATGAACTCTGCCAATGCTCTGCTTTGGATGGTTGAAGTGCTCTCAAACTTGAGGCCAAAGCTTGACAGTTCCAGCGTCCACTCGACAATCTTGCCCGTTGCTTCTGGATTTTGCAGTATCCTCTTCAGCGGAAAGCGAGTGACGACTGTGATCTCATGTGCTTGGAAGTAATGGCGCAGCTTTCTCGAGGCCATGAGGAGGCCGAAAAGCAACTTCTGCACACCAGAGTACCTTGATCTAGCCCCCTGCAGAAGAGAACTGACAAAGTAAACTGGGCGCTACACCATTCTCTTTGGCATCTTATCATACTCCTGCGTAGATCCATCTTTGTCGGGACCAGAGCTTGTCGGCGAAGCCCCCTGCTTGTCGCTGGATGGATCTGCCATGGTTGCTGGCTCATCATCCGCCTCCCTCTCCGCCACTAACGCAGCACTAACCACTTGATTGGTTGCCGCTATATACAACAACAACTTCTCTTGCGGTTTAGGTGCGACAAGCGTTGGAGTGGAGGACAGGTATCTCTTCAAGTCCTGCAGCGCAGCCTCCGCTTCCGGAGTCCATTTTACTGGACCTGCCTTTTTCAAAATTTTGAAAAATGGCAGGGCGCGCTCAGCAGATCTAGAGATAAACCTGCTGAGAGCAACCACGCAACCGGCAAGCCTTCGTACATCCTTGACGCGCTTTGGTGCTTCGATCTGCTCAATGGCTTTGATCTTGTCGGGATTGGCTTCAATTCCCCGCTGAGACACAAAGAACCCGAGAAGCTTGCCGGAAGGGACTCCAAACACGCACTTCTCGGGATTAAGCTTGAGGTTGATCTTGCGCAGATTTGCAAATGTCTCATCTAAATCTTGAATCAGGGTCGCCTTGTTCTTGCCCTTGACCACTATGTCATCCATGTAAGCTTCCACATTTCTGTGCATTTGCGGCTCAAAAGCATGGTGGACTACCCTTGTGAATGTTGAACCAGCATTCTTCAAACCGAAAGGCATCCGTATGAAGCAGTACGTGCCACACGGGGTGATAAATGCGGTTTTCTCTTCATCCTCTTCTGCCATGAAGATCTGATGGTATCCTGAGTATGCATCAAGAAATGAAAGCAAATCACATCCGGCTGTGGAGTCAACAATCTGGTCAATACGCGGCAAGGGAAATGGGTCTTTGGGACAAGCTTTATTAACATCAGTGAAGTCAATACAAAGTCTCCATTTCCCGTTAGCCTTGCGCACAACAACAGGATTGGCCAACCACGTGGGATGGAGCACTCCTCTGACAAGGCCTGCTGCTTCCAACTTCTTGATTTCTTCTGCAATGAATTCTTGGCGCTCTACTGCCTGCTTCCTGACTCTTTGCTTGACGGGCCGCGCATGAGGACAGACGGCAAGGTGGTGCTCAATTACTTTCCTGGGAACACCGGGGATATCAGACGGTTGCCACGCAAACACGTCGACATTCGCCCGCAGGAAAGCAACGAGCGTGCTTTCCTATTTGGGGTCAAGAGTGGCGCTGATGGTGAAGGTACCACCAGTGCCGCCCTCCTTGGCGGACACCTTCTTGGTCTCAGGTGGAGCTGCCATTGCCTTCTTACGCTTGCCGGCGGAGCTCGATGGTGCGTCCTCGACGGTAGCGCAGCACTCCGAAGAGGTGTGCTTGCCGGAGTGGGCATCAGAGCTCTTGCCGGACTTGGTCTTCTTCTTCCCCCCGGGAGCTTCAGCGGCAAGTGTCCTGCGTTCTGCTGCGGCTGCTGCTTCCCGGTAGATCTTGTCGGCACAGATAAGAGCATCCTTCTTGTCGCCAGGGACAGAGATGACACTTATCGGGCCTGGCATTTTCAGTATGTTGTACGCATAGTGAGAGGCTGCCATGAACTTGACGAGTGCCAGACGGCCAAGGATTCCATTGTAAGGTAATGGAAAGTCGGCAACGTCAAACGTGACCCTCTCAGTCCTGAAGTTCAGCTCGCTGCCAAATGTTACCGGTAACGTGATCTTTCCCTTTGGCTTGCTCCTTCCCGGGTTGATTCCTTGAAATGTGCCGGTCTCTTCGAGCTCGCTGTCAGGGATCTGTAGTTTCTGGAGCATCGCGGAGGAGATCAAGTTCAAGCCGGCCCCGCCGTCAACTAGCATCTTAGTGACCTGGAGGTTGCGGATTGTTGGTGAAACCAACATCAGCAAGCACCCGACCGCAGTTATGCGATCCGGGTGGTCCTCAATATCAAAGATGATAGGTGTGCCGGACCATTTCAGAGGCTTGCGTGACTCGACGGGTGGTTCTGCTGCATTAACTTCCCGCACCCACTGCTTGAGCTGACGGTGCGAGGTATGCAGAGAAGCACCACCGTCAACGCACAGGACCTCTGTGGCTTTCTGGAACTCCTGCTCATCAGTCTCCTCGTCATCCATATCTTCATCGTCGTTATCATCTTCATCCTTGTCGCGGCCACAAGGAGGTCTGTCTCCTTGCCGCTGCTTGGCCTTACTGCGGCGTCCTCCTCGGCCGGGACGTTTCTTGCCGGATCCACCAGTTCCTTCCTGGGCCTTCTCCTTGTCGCGCCGCTCGTATTCAGCTTTCTGTTGCTCAACAAGCTGTTCGACTTTCTTACAGTTCTGGAGATCATGGCCCTTGGTGTGGTGAATCTTGCAATACTGCTTGTTGGTGCTGTCCTGCTTGTCGGCGACCGCCACCTCCGCGGCAATCTCCTTGCCGGAGTCACCAGCTTTGGCTTCCTTGGCGCCGCCACCATTGCCGGACTGCTCAACAACTAGCACTTCTTTGCTTTCCTCCTTCTGTTGTTCCGCCGCCGGTTTTTCCTTGTCGGGGCAGCATCTTCACTGTCAGATCCTCCCGCTCCTATATTTTCTCCGGGGAGTCTCCTCCCTTCCTCAGCACGTGCACACTTGTCGGCCAGTGCATATAACTCACTGACGTCCCTGATCTTGCACATCGCCATTTCCTCCCACATCCTGCGGTTTCGCACGTTGCGGGTTCGAGCGTCTTCTTGTTGTCGATCATGAAGAACTTGGCACTGATCGCGACGAGCTCGTGGATCCGATGATGAAGTGGAGTCGCTGTCGAGGTGGATCCGGCGAGTCGGCGATCTTGGCCTTCGGGGCGGTGATTGCATGGTAGTTGCACCTCCGCCCGTTTCGTCGCCACCGGCTCGCGTCCGGCAACCCTGCCGTGGCGGCGACGCGCTCGGCCGCCGTGGAGTGTCGCCGTTGGCGTAGCCGATGAGACTCTGAATGGTGGCCCTCCATTCGTCGATCTTGTCCGACGTTGGAGGGTAATCTAGGAGAAGTTGAGCTCATGCCAAAGCTTCTGCTGGAGTGGTGGGTGGCAGTGGCGGACGGCGCGAGGAGCGGGACGTGCTCGAACTTCTAACTATGTTAGAAGGAGCAGTATCCCGTCCAGGCAACCGTGACCCGCTTGTGCTGATATGCTGGCGCGCATGCTGATCTTGAGCACCCCGAGATCCACCAGCTTGGTCTTGGGCTATCATGCGTATGGCACTGCTAGTGCCATGACGCTGTAGGTCTTGCGCCTCTTGAGAGTGGCGTGGAACACGTACAGTCGCCGAGGTTTGTGTAGCCTTGTTCTTGGTCCTGGCGGCATCATGAGCTTCCTCGTCGACGTCCATTCTTCCGCCGGCGTCCATTCCACCACCCGTTTGCTCTAACGGTGGCGGAAGTGACACGGACGGAGCGGCTGCCGCCGAAGTCTTCTTCTTCGGTGGCATGTTGATGAAGGGAATGAAGATCTAGCTCGTGTGAACGCCGGATCAGGTTCACACAATCTCGACGCCCCCTACCTGGCGCGCCAAAGATGTCGGGGGAAACTGATCCACGAACACCTATGGGGCTGGCGGACCGGGCCCCTTTCGGTTCGGTGGGGGGCGGAGATAGCACGAAGAGCGGATCGAGGCGAAGCACACGAGCAGTTTACCCAGCTTCGGAGCTCTCCGGAGAGATAACACTCCTACTGCTGCTTGTCTGGTTGTATTATCTTGTGTTCTTGCTCGTGAGAGCTAAGGTTTTTTTTGGCTTCGGAGTGAGTCGAGCCTTTTTCCCTGTCCGAACCCCCTCTACGTTGCGCATGGGCCTCCTTTTATACGCTAAAGGGGTCACTGACAGGTGGCAACACAGAGGAGGGTACAAACATAAAAAGCGAGGTAGTTGATACAGTTACTTGTACAGTGCACCCTACCTAACCCTGACGGCAGGGGACAAGGGCATTAAATGCCCGTCTGAGTCGCCCAAATAGTGCAGAAAAGGACCGTTAGGGGCGCCACCGTTTGCCACGATGGCGATCTTGTCAGCTTCGCATGCCACTGCGCACCGCTGGCTGCATAGCCTCCCGCCACGCGCGCCTGGAGAGGTCCCCAGAGCGACACGTTGGTGGATGCGCTGGAGCGTGGGCACAGAGTGGCCGCCTGCCGCGGCAAGCGCCTTGCCGCTGTTGTTATCTTGTCGGGTCCAGAAGCTCGTCGCTCATCGGGCCTCGGGGTACCTTGTTTAGTCTTCCCGGCAAGCTCCTCTTGCCGGGGCCTTGTTGCCTTGCCGGAGCGCGTGGCGCGTCGCGGCAAGTTCCTTGGAGTGCCTTGGTTGGCCTTCCCGGCAAGCTCCTCTTGCCGGGGCCTTGTCTCCTTAGCTTAAATACTTTGTTCTTGGATGGCTCCAAGGGAACCTTGGAGGATCTTGGCGTTCGCCCGGCAAGCCTTGCCGCGGGGTGCTGCAACTGCCCGTGCACAAGTTCGGGGTACTAGGGAACCCCTATTCTAGTACACCGACAACCTTCGTCATGATAATGAGTTTATGTATGAGATGGTTATATGTTGTAATGTAAAGTGGTATGGGTGTCACGACATGATGACTGGGGCCACGAGATTGCCATGTTAATGTAAATATCGTAGTGATAGCCTACAGGTTATAGGTGACGATGGCAAACGGACATGGAGGAACCCCAACGAGGAGAAGGTGTACTAGGCATGGGACGAGGAGCTATAGTTTCATGCCACGGCCGAATTTCTGAATTTGGTGCCACAACAACGTTTTCTAAAACAATCGCCATGGCAACATTTTTAGAAATTGCCGCCATGACATCATTTTTGAAACGGTTGCCACGGCAATGAAATATTGGCTATTGCGACACTTCAATAGAAGATTGAAGACCATCATGGTGGATTCCCAATGCCCAGGGCTATACGTATCATCCTTTTACGAATTGCCTGATATGTTTATCTCTTTGTTGTTTGCACCCTTTGATTATGTAGTAGTCAATTATTAGAGTGATCTCTCACAGTAAATATCAAGTTAAAAGGTGATCTTCCCAGTGTTGCAAGCGTCTACGACATTCTAGCATCACAGAGTGCGTCATGTCCACATGAGTATAAATGAGATGAGAGGTGTAAGACGGAGATGGTCAAATCACGTATGTAGATATCACTCGGTTATCTTCAAGTTCTAGCAGAATCATTCTAAGCTCAGAGCACAAACCATTGAAAGATTAACAAGAGTCATATGGTGATATGATCGGCAATAGTTTGCCTATCGGTCAAAATTCTCGTCATCGGTGATGTCCACATCAATGACTGAGAACTAGATTTGGATCTTGAATCACTCACTATTAATTATAACAGATGTTAATTTAGGTGGGAGTGCACTTTATATTAAAATTTGTTTAAATACTAGTGCAACATTAATTATGAATAATGTATAAATAAATTGTGTGTCTATCATTGTAGATCAATAGCTCGCAATATGTTCAACCTAGCCCCTATGTTAGAGAAAGAAAATTGGTTGCTAATGATGGAAACTATGCAGATTGGATCCGGAATCTGAGACTTGTTCTCGGGAGAGCTAAGAAGGAATACATGCTGGATCATTCCCTTGGTGATGCTCCTGCAAAGGATGCAACACCATAAGATGTTGTTGCTTACACTGCTCGTAGTGATGACTATGATTTAGTCATGTGCCTCATGTTAACTTGTATGGATCTTGAACTACAGAAGCGTTTTAAAAGACTACTACTCAATTTATAATTGGGTCACTGGAAGTTCTGTACAAGAAACAGGCAAGGACCGAGCGTTTTGAATTAACCAAGGGCTTTATTGAATGCAATATGAAAGAGGGTTCCTCAATGAGAGAGCATATAGTAAAGCTTGTTGGCTATGTTGATAGACTGGCTTCACTGGAATTTGGAATTCCTCCAACACTCGATGCGGATATTGTGCTTGCTTCACTCCCCCATCTTATGATGGCTTTATCATGAATTACAACATGAATGGGAAGGAGAAAAGTGCAAACGAGTTGTTTGCTATGCTCAAAACTGTGGAAGTTGGAATGCAAATGAACAAAATAGTGTTGATGGTCAATAAGACCGCCAGTTTCAGGAAGAAGGGCAAGTCCAAGAAGAAGAAATCTACTGAAGCTGGTAAGGCCAAGTCTCAGAAGAAGAACAAGGGCGGAGCCTCTAAAGATATTGAATGTTTCTACTACAAGAAGAAGGGACACTGGAAGCATAACTGCAAGAAGTATTGAAGGATAAGAAGAATGATTCGTTCGGTAAAGGTATAATCTTTATACAAAGTTAATGTTATTCTACTTGTAAAATTCTATATGTCATGCGTATTTGATACTGGTCAGTTGCTCACATTTTGCAAACTGATGCAGGGACTACAGAGAACTCACAAGGATAGAAGAAATGAAGTCGTGATACAAGTCGGGAATGGTGATGGGATCACTGCTCAAAGACTGTCAAATTTATGTCTTTAGTTTATCTTCAAGATTTATCTTAGAACCAAATAATAGTTATTTTGCTTTGGAATTATGTAATGCATTATCCTATGGGGTATGTGATGGACATTCTTATAAGTTTTAAACAATAGTTGTTAAGATTATTATGAGAATATGTTTTTGATTAAACCTCTATTTGTGAAGGTTTATTCATGATGAATCTTGAAGCTTGTGATCTATAACATTAAAGCCAAACGTCTTGAGAAGACTAATAAAATCACTTGAGTGTGGCACTGTTTGGTTGTATTGGATAATTAATCTTCATAGAGATGAAGCATGAAAATCTTTTATTTGAATTGACTGAATACATTGTGATGTATTAAATTCGATGGATAAAATAGGGCGCAGTGAATATTTATACTTCATTGATGTCATGAGTAAATATTATTTACTCGATATAACATAAGGACTAGAATATTTGAAATAATTCAAAGAAATTCAGATTGAAGATGTAATATCATTATGAAAAAAGATAAACAAATACTCTTCTTTCATGAAGAAATATATCTAAAGCCATAAGTTTACCAAGCAATTGAATAATTGTGGAATTATTATTGTCAATCTGCTCTTATTAAATTTTTGGGGATTTATAAATGAAACAACATAATATTCACTAAAGAGATGCATCATCTAAAAGTCTGATAAATGCTATAAAGAGTTATTGAATATTTTATACCAAAGCTTCATTGTAGGTTTTGTGTTCCTCTCACTAAATTCAAAGGACAAGGATGTTTGTCAAAATAATGATTATTTTACAAGAAAAGGTTTTCTCGTTAAGAGAGTAAGTGGGAGGATGATACAACTTATTTATATTATGGAGTCTTGAGCTCAAGTTAAAACAAGACTAAATCAAAAACGTTCTGGAGTAATTTTGTCCATAAAACTGAGAAAATAATCTACTATATTAGATGTAGGAGATTCAATTAAGACTAACGAAATGCAAAGGTCGAGAAAGATTATCGATTCTACTGAATATCTCATCTTAGAAGAAGATGAAACCCTGCACACTACGAGGAAGCAGTGATGGCGCCCAGCTAGAGAGGTATTACTTAACCATTGAAATCCAAAATGAAGTTCATATACAAGGAACAAGTTTTGTACTTAATGAAACCTTCAAAAGGTGTATAAATGGATCTTTGATTATTCATGGATAGTGATCCCCAAAACAAAAGTTTACAAATAGAGTTCTGTAGGAATGGAAGAGTTGATCTTGTCAAATATTCTTGTTAGTAGCAACACTAAAAGTATAAATGGATTACAACGGTGAGTGTTGTATATTATTGAAATATAACAGATGAGTAACAAAACTATTTTGAAAAGGATTTCAGACAAGATGTATATAAGATACAACCAAAAGGTTCTGTAAAGAATACCGGAATGATATAAATATTTCAAGCCATGAGTATGATTTGCAATAAAGTATCAAGTAGCTGGAATTTGATAATTTGATTGGAGAATTTAAACTTTATCAAGAAACTTGTGGATACAAGAAGTTCAGTGAGAGCTCTATGGCATTTTTTCCATATGTATAACATATCAGTTGATTAGAAATAATATAAAGTATATTAGCACAAACGATTAAAAGCATGTATCAAAAAGGGATTTAGGATTATTAAATGGAAATCTATATAGATAGATTGAAACATATGATTGTGCTAAGAAATGTAATGTGGCAAAGTTTTAACGAAGTTTAAAAGGAGAAAATGTTTTCTCAGAATGTCACATAGCATAACACTGAAAAGAAATCGATAGTTGATGAGAATGTGTGGATGAACAGAGTTCAATTTGATTCAAAGATTGAATTCTCCATGTGTGCTATCAAATGTACAAAGCCATGTGTCTCGTATGAACTAACCATTAGTAGTAAGTACCATAGTGATCCTAGAGAGGTTCACTAGGGTGATTAATTAAAGATTAAGTACATCAGTTGGATGAAAGTTTTTACTTTTTGTCCATAGAGTAGATGAACAAAGTGTTGTAAATAGTTACGCAAATTATTTGTTGTAAAGGTTACACAAGATAACTTCATGACTGTTATAAATAAACTATCAGGCTATAAATTTTGAAATAGTTTTAGAGAATGAACATAATTGTGGATATTATAAATGATATAGATTGAGGCTTGAGAAGTTTTCAATAGAATATAATCTAGATCAATAAAAGTTTATTGATAGACTATTGTGTAGTTCCAAATTGACAATATGAAGATATAGTAAATGGACTATATGGAGATATAGTGTTACTATAAAATGGACTATATAGAAATATAGTGTTACCATTAATGTAACATACGAATTACACCGGAAAACCCAAATATTAATACACAAATAACATTAGGATTTGAAGAGTATCCGATCCAGTGACTGATACGTCTCCAACGTATCTATAACTTTTGATTGTTCCATGCTATTATATTATCAATCTTGGATGTTTTATATACACTTTCATGCAATTATATGTCATTTTTGGGACTAACCTATTAACTTAGTGTCCAGTGCCAGTTGCTGTTTTTTGCTTATTTTTGGTTTCACAGAATATCGGTACCAAATGAAGTCCAAATGCCAAGAAACTTTTTGGAGATTTTTTCTGGACAAAAGAGACACTAGAAGCTTCAAGAGAAGACCACAGGATGAAGTGTGGGCCCACGCTGTACCAGGGCACTCCCAGAGGGTTAGGTGCGCCCTAGTGGCTTATGGGGCCCACAAGGCTCCGTTTGACCTAACTCTACCTCTATAAATTCTCTAAAATCGTGAAACCAATAGAGAACTTAGTGTCCAGTGCCAGTTGCTATTTTTTTTGCTTATTTTTGGTTTCGCAGAATATCGGTACCAAATGAAGTCCAAATGCCAAGAAACTTTTTGGAGATTTTTTCTGGACAAAAGAGACACTAGAAGCTTCAAGAGAAGACCAGAGGATGAAGTGTGGGCCCACGCGGTACCAGGGCGCTCCCAGAGGGTTAGTCGTGCCCTGGTGGCATGTGGGGCCCATAAGGCTCCGTTTGACCTAAATCTAACTCTATAAATTCTCTAAAATCGTGAAACCAATAGAGAAGTCCACAAAATACTTTTTTCACCGCGGCAAGTCCCAAAACCACGAGATCTCATCTAGAGGCCTTTTCCGGCACTCTGCCAAAGGGGGATTCGATCATGGAGGGGCTCTACATAACCCTTGCTGCCCCTCCAATGATGCGTGAGTAATTTACCATGGACCTATGGGTCCATAGTTAATAGCTAGATGGCTTCTTCTATCTATTTGATCTTCAATACAATGTTCTCCTCGGTGTTCTTGGAGATCTATTCAATGTAATGACTTTGTGCAATGTGTTTGTTGGGGTCCGGTGAATTGTGAGTTTATGATCAGATCTATCCATGAATACTATCTGAGTTTTCTCTGAACTCTTTTATGCATGATTTCCATAGCTTCATATTTTTTCTCCGATCTATTGATTTGGTTTGGCCAACTAGATTGATTTATCTTGCCATGTGAAGAGGTGCTTTGTAATGGGTTCGATCTTACAGTGCTCAATCCCAGTGATAGAAAGGGACATGACATGTATGTATCATTGCTATTAAGGGTAAAAAGATGGGGTCTATTCATATGTGAGTTTATCTTGTCTACACCATGTCATCTTGCTGAGGGCGTTACTCCGTTTTTTCTTGAACTTAATACACTAGATGCATGCTGGATAGCGGTCAATGTGTGGAGTAATAGTAGTAGATGTAGAATCATTTCGGTCTACTAGTCTCAGACGTGATGCCTCTATATGATCATTGCCTTGGATATAATCATAATTATTTGTTTTTCTATCAATTGCCCAACAGTAATTTGTTTACCCACCATAGCTATTTTCAAGAGAGAAGCCTCTAGTGAAAACTATGGCCCCCGGGTCTATCTTTTATCATATATTAAAACTAAAAATACCTTGCTGCAATCTTATTTTATTTATTTTATTTTGTATTTCTGTCCGATCTATCTATCAAAAATTATACAATTTAACCTTGCTCGTAACCGTCAAGGGATTGACAACCCCTTGTCCGCGTTGGGTTGCAAGTATTTGTTGTTTGTGTGAAGGTGTTGTTAATGAGTCGTTGCTTGGTTCTCCTACTATATCGATAACCTTGGTTTCATAACTGAGGGAAATACTTATCTCTATTGTACTGCATCATCCTCTCCTCTTCAGGGAAACCCCAACGCAGCTCACAAATACCAGGAAGAATTTATGGCACCGTTGTCGGGGAGACATCATCAACAACTATCAAGTACCTACGCATAAACTTTCATATCCTTGCATTTAAATTATTTGCCATTTGCCTCTCATTTTCATCTCCCAAACTTCTAAAAAGTTTTTTACAAAAATACAAAAATATTTCCCGTTTGCCTTTTTCTTGTTTGCTTCTTTGCTTGCTTGTTATCTTGTTTGCATAGTCACGATGTCTCAAGAAAATACAAATTGTGTGATTTTTCCAATACTAATAACAATGATTTTATTAGTACTCCAATTGCTCCTCCCACCGCTAGTGTAGAAACTTGTGATATTAATGCCGCATTGCTAAATCTTGTTATGAAAGAACAATTTTTTGGTAGTCCTAATGAAGATGTTGCATCCCATCTTAACACTTTCATAGGATTGTGTGACATGCAAAAGAAAAAAGATGTGGATAATTATATTGTGAAATTAAAATTATTCCCGTTCTCATTGCAATAGATGCAAAGATATAGTATTGATTCTTGGGATAGATGCAAAGATGCTTTTATTACTAAATATTTTCCTCGCGCAAAAATTATTTCCCTTAGAAATCAAATTATGAATTTCAAGCAAATTGAGCATGAACATGTTGCCCAATCTTGGGGAAGGATGAAATTAATGATAATAAATTGCTCTACTCATGGTTTAAATTTGTGGATGATCATACAAAAAATATATTCAGGATTAAATTTCATTTCTTGAAATCTTTTAGATTCCACCGCGGGTAGTACTTTTATGGAGATTACATTGGGTGAAGCTACTACATTGCTTGATAACATTATGCCAATCATTCACAATGGCATACTAAAAGAGCTTCTACTAGTAAAAACTGAATTATGTTGAAGAAATTAGTACTTTGAGTGATAAAGTTGATGCGCTTATGAAACTAGTTGCTAGTAAAAATGCTCCTATTGATCCTAATCATGAGCCTTTGTCCACCTTGATTGAGAAAAATAATGCTCCCGTAGATGTGAACTTTGTCTCGCGAAACAATTTTAATAGCAATGCTTATAGAGGTATTTTTATCCTAGGTCATTTTCTAAAAATTCCTCTAATAATTATGGCCATTCCTATAGTAATTCCTATAATAATAATAATAATAATAATAATAATAATAATAATAATAATAATAATAATAATAATAACAACAACAACAACAACAACAACAAGAACAACAACAACAACAACAACAACAACAACAACAACAACAATAATAATAATAATAATAATAATAATAATAGGATGCCCTCTGATCTTGAGAGTAATATTAAAGAATTTATCAATGCTCAAAAAGTTTTCAACACTACGATAGAATAAAAATTGATTAAACTTGATGATATGTCTAGGAGTATAGATAGAAATATTCATGGTGTGGAAAATCTTAAAGCTAAAATTTTGTCACCCGAGATTCATATTAATGAGTCAATTAAAGCTTTATATGTCTCTATGGATGAGAGTATGAAAAGAACCACTGTGCTAAGAGCTAAACAAGAATTTTTGGAGAAAGCATTTCCACCCGATTTTTTTCGTAGTAATGATGAAGATGTTAAAATGATTGGTGTTTCTTCTATGGAATCCTTTTTAGTAATGTTAAAATTGATGAAAAGGGGATTGAAGAAGAGTCAACTTTAGCTAGAAGGCATCCCCATAATTCGGAGGGTGAAAATCCTGATGAAAAAAATGATAAAAGTGGGTTTGGAAAGGTAAAAACTTTAACTAGTGATGTGCCCACTCTCTTGGATTACAAATACTTTAATAATGATAGTCGTTCTTTGATTGAATGCATTTCTTTTTTGCAATCCATGTTAAATTCACCCAACGCTTATGAGCAAAATAAGGCTTTTACTAAACATATTGTAGAAGCAATGATGAAAGCATTAGAAGAAAAGCTAGAATTAGAGATTTCAATTCCTAGAAAATTATATGATGAATGGGAACCTACCATTAAAGTCAAAATTAAAAATTGTGAGTGCAATGCTTTATGTGATTTGGGTGCTAGTGTTTCCACAATTCCAAAATCTCTATGTGATGTGTTAGGTTTTACCAATATGGATGAATTTTCTCTTAATTTGCACTTGGCGGATTCTACTATTAAAAAGTCTTTGGGTAGAATTAATGATGTTCTTACTCTTGCAAATAGGAACAATGTGCTCGTTGATTTTATTGTACTTGACATTGATTCGAATCCGTCTTGCCCCATAATACTTGGTAAACCATTCTTACAAACTGTAGGTGTCGTTATTGACATGAAAGAAGGGAATATTAAATTCCAGTTTCCGTTAAAGAAGGGTATGGAACAATTCCCTAGAACTAGAATTAAGTCACCATATGAGTTAATCATGAGGGCCACCTATGGAACTAAAACCAAAGATGAGAACACTTGAAACTATGCATTATGCCTAGCTAGGGGCATAAAACAATAGCGCTAGTTGGGAGGCAACCCAATAGTTACCTTTTAAATTTTTTTTGTTTCTTTTCTGTTTATTTTAATAAGCACATAATTTTGCTACTGTTATGATTGTGCTTTTTTGTTTTAATTAGTGTTTGTGGCAAGTAAAGCCTTTAGGATGGTTTGGATGATAGTTGACTCGATTCTGTGAAAAAACAGAAACTTATGCACCCAGTTGTGGAATTTTATAAATTCACAGAAACGAGATTTTGCTCTGAATTTTTTACACATAATTGATATAAAAATTCCCATGTTGTCATAATTTTTCAGAATTCTTCGAGTTACAGAAGTATGGTCAATGTTCAGATTACTACAAACTGTTCTGTTTTTGACAGATTATGTTTCCATTGCATTGTGTGCTTATTTTGATGAATCTATGGATTGTATCGGGAGGTATAAGCCATGGTAAAGTTAAAATAGAGTAGGTATAATGCAATAACAAAATGTGATGAGTTTGCAACAGTACTTAAAGTGGTGATTTGCTTTATTATACTAACAAATCTCATGAAGGTTTTGTTAAGTTTTGTGTGATTGAAGTTTTCAAGTTTTGGGTGAGATCATGATGGATGAAGGAATAAGGAGAGGCAAGAGCCTAAGCTTGGGGGTTACCGACGCACGCCAATGTAATATTCAAGGACTCCCAAGCAACTAAGCTTGGGGATGCCCCGAAAGGCATCCCCTCTTTCTTCTAACGATCATCGGTAATTTTACTTGGAGCTATATTTTTATTCGTCATATATCATGAGTTTTGCTTGGAGCGTCTTGTATTATATGAGTCTTCGCTTTGTTTGATTTTTAGTTTGTCACAATCATCCTTGCTGAACAGACCTATTTGAGAGAGCCACACATTTATCATGATTTGTTAGAATACTCTATGTGCTTCACTTAACTCTTTAGAGCTATGTAGTTGCTCTAGTGCTTCACTTATATATTTTTGAGGATGGTGGTGGTTACATTTTAAAGAAATACACTCTCATGCTTCACTTATATTACTTTGAGAGTCGATAAGATTAAATTTTGCAGAAATATTTACACTCTCATGCTTCACTTATATTATTTTGAGAGTTCATAAGATTAAATTTTGAAGAAATGTTTGCACTCTCATGCTTCACTTATATCTTTTGAGAGTTTATAATAGCAAAGGTAATTTGCATGAGATATGAATTTGGTCCCAAAGTGATGGATATCCAATAGGGGTATAATAAAAACTTTCATATAGATCATTGGATATGATAAACTTGATTCCTTGCAATGGTTTTGCGATATGGAGATAGTAATATGTGAGTCATGTTGGTGAATAATTATGCTTTAGTAAGAATATTGGTGTTAAGGTTTGTGATTCCGTATTCATGCACATAAAGTCAATAGTTATGCAACGAAGTTATATCCTACTTATGGTGCATTATTCAGTGTTAGTTATTTTCAAGGGATAATTGGTTTTATGCCCCTAGTTGTGTCCCACTCGACAGGATTGACTCCAATTTCCAAAAGCCAGCGGTTCTGTCCAACCCACTTTGGTCGTCTTGTGCTTTTGCCCTTTGACCATTTGGCCGTCACTTTGAAAACTTCATAACTAATTCATACTAAATCAAAAAAAGCAAATAAGATACCAAAATGTTCGTAAAAACATCACCTGTATGTCAATGTCACTTGCATTCATGAAAAAAGTGTTGTTAAGTGCCCATCCAAGTTTTAGCTGTTATCACACCACCATGAACAATAAAATATTAAAAAGTTCAAAAAGATCCAAAAAACTTGGTGTCAAAGAATGACAAATGTTTTCAGTGCTTGCCAAGTTTCATCCAGGAATGACATTTGTGGAAGTCATGGCAAAAAAAATCAACACTCCAAAATAGATTGGTTTTTCACCATGACTTCCACAAATGTCATTCCCTGATGAAACTTGGCAAGCACTTCAAACATTTTTCACTCTTTGACACCAATTGTTTTTGGATTTTTTTGAACATTTTAATATTTTACTGTTCATGGTGGTGTGATAAGAGCTAAATCTCGGATGGGTACTTACCAACACTTTTGTCATGAATGCAAGTGACATTGACATACAGGTGATGTTTTTCCAAACATTTTGGTATCTTATTTGCATTTTTCCGATTTAGTATGAATTAGTTATGAAGTTTTCAATGTGACGGTCAAACGGTCAAAGGGCAAAAGCACAAGACGACCAAAGTGGGTTGGACAGAACTACTGGCTTTTGGAAATTAGGGGCAATCCTGTCGAGTGGGACAAAACTAGGGGCATAAACCCAATTATCCCTATTTTCAATGCATGCTTATGACCGTTTCGCTTTTTGGTTGGTCACTTCTCAATCTATTCACTAGCCTTCATTTGTACTAAGCGGGTATGCTGCTTGTGCATCCAACTCCTTAGACCCAAAGTTGTGCCAAATGAGTCCACCATACCTACCAATATGCGGTATTTCCATGCCGTTCCAAGTAAATTTGCATGTGCCAACTCTATTTTTTCAAAATTAATTTCCGTTTTGGGTGCCCGTACCGCTCATGAAGCGGCAGGGGGTGGCCAATATTTTCCATGCTAGATATTTTATTCTCATGATGAGTGTTTATTCGATGTCATTGCGCGAGAGTGTGGCATGTAATAGGGATGCCCAGTCATGAAATGAAAAAAAACATGATAATAATAAATTCCTTGGGAAGTGTTGGTATGGAAGGCACCCGTGGATACGGCTAGCCATGGATTGTGAAAGAATGGTGGAAAGGAAATAAACTTTATTTTCTGTTTGGGAACTGCCTATAATTTGTCTAGTATGGAAGATATTGGGAATTCTCGATCGTTTTCATTGACAGGAAAAGCATGCCTCTCAAAATAATTTTATCTCTAAATTATGCCTTGAGCTGTGGCTCCTCTGCAATATCTGCTTCCCTCTGTGAAGGGCCTATATATCTACTTTTATGCAATTTTAATTTTTAATTCGAGTCTCCATCTTCTCTTATAAAGCACCAACTAGGGAGCACTCTTGTCATACTTTTGCATCGGATGTAGCTAATGTTGAGTGTGTTTCATGAATGGATCAATGATTGAGCATAATGTTGAGTGCGTTGATATTTTGAAAGACATGGTTGCTGATATGTCTCCGTCGTATCTACTTTTCCAAACACTTTTGCCCTTGTTTTGGACTCTAACTTGTATGATTTGGATGGAACTAACCCGGACTAACGCTGTTTTCAGCAGAACTTCCATGGTGTTGTTTTTTGTGCAGAAAATAAAAATTCTCGGAATGTCCTGAAACTCCACAGAACACCTTAGAAAAAATAAAGAAAAATCCTCGCAAAAGATGAAGACCAGGAGGCCCACACCCTGCTCACGAGGGTGGGGGGCGCGCCCCCTAGGCCCGCCCCCTACCTCGTGGGTCCCCTGGTGGCCCTCCGACGCCAACTCCAACTCCATATATTGGCTTTCGGGGAGAAAAAAATCAGAGAGAAGAAATAATCGCGTTTTACGATACGGAGCCGCCGCCAAGCCCTAATCTCTCTCGGGAGGGCTGATCTGGAGTCCGTTCGGGGCTCCGGAGAGGGGGATTCATCGCCGTCGTCATCATCAACCATCCTCCACCACCAATTTCATGATGCTCACTGCCGTGCGTGAGTAATTGCATCGTAGGCTTGCTGGACAGTGATGGGTTGGATGAGATTTATCATGTAATCGAGTTATTTTTGTTAGGGTTTGATCCCTAGTATCCATTATGTTCTGAGATTGATGTTGCTATGACGTTGCTATGCTTAATGCTTGTCACTAGGGCCCGAGTGCCATGATTTCAGATCTGAACCTATTATGTTTTCATGAATATATGCGTGTTCTTGATCCTATCTTGCAAGTCTATAGTCACCTACTATGTGTTATGATCCGGCAACCCCGAAGTGACAATAATCGGGACCACTCCCGGTGATGACCATAGTTTGAGGAGTTCATGTATTCACTATGTGCTAATGCTTTGTTCCGGTTCTCTATTAAAAGGAGGCCTTAATATCCCTTAGTTTCCAATAGGACCCCGCTGCCACAGGAGGGTAGGACAAAAGATGTCATGCAAGTTCTTTTCCATAAGCACATATGACTATATACGGAATACATGCCTACATTACATTGATGAACTGGAGCTAGTTCTGTGTCACCCTATGTTATGACTGCTACATGATGAACCACATCCGGCATAATTATCCATCGCTAATCCGGTGCCTACGAGTTTTCCATATACTAGTTTACACTTGTTTACATTTCCGTTGCTACTGTTACAATCACTACAAAATACCAAAAACATTACTTTTGCTGTCTTTACTTTTGTTACCGTTACCACTACTATCATATTACTTTGCTACTAAACACTTTGCTGCAGATATTAAGTTTCTAGGTGTGGTTGAATTGACAACTCAGCTTCTAATACTTGAGAATATTCTTTGGCTCCCCTTGTGTCGAATCAATAAATTTGGGTTGAATACTCTACCCTCGAAAACTGTTGCGATCCCCTATACTTGTGGGTTATCAAGACTATTTTCTGGCGCTGTTGCCGGGGAGCATAGCTCTATTCTTTGAGTCACTTGGGATTTATATCTGCTGGACACTATGAAGAACTTGAAAGATGATCGAACTACTATTTTGCCCTCAACTACGAGGGGAGGTAAGGAACTGCCATCTAGCCTTGCAGTAGATTCTCCTTCTATTATGAGTAAGTTTGCGACACCTAAACCTACTACTGCTATTGATTCTGATATGTCGCATGTTATTGATGATGCCACTTCTGCAATGCATGATACTTATGATGAAACTACTTCTATGCTTGATACTACTGTGCCACTTGGTGAATATCTTGATGAGCAAATTGCTAGGTCTAGAGAAAGAGAAATTATTGAACCTGAACACGATGATGTTAGTGATGATGAACCTATGCCTTCTATTCCTGAGGGTTACCTTTTTGATGCTGAATCTTCTGCAGCTATTTTTGCACTTATTCCTGCACCCATCTTCTTCCTCTACCTCACACAAACACGAAAAACCAACTCAAGCACGAGTTCCAGCCCCCGTTGCTGTGATTTTCGATCTCCTTGCTCAAAGCACCTCTCGCAAAACTACTTGGGGAGATAGTTCCTTGGTATGTGACTCCTCCATTGGTCCAGTTAGTTTTTGTTCTAGTGCTTTATTCTTTGCAAATTTGTGCTTCATAGGTGACCATGTTCTTGAGCCTGCATGTCAAATTTATATGGTTCCAAGTAGTTCTAATGCTTGATATAGGCCCTAGGCACTTGTGCGAGTTGTTACTATCAATTTTATTGAAGTTGGTTCACTTTTATTTGAAGTTACTAAAAATTTCAGAAATTTTTCAGAGGAAACAATATGCTTAGGAGGATGTTCCAAGGTGGTCCTTCAAGGAAGCGAGGTCCCAGACTTGCAATACGTGATGCTGACGAGGAACCACCAAGAGACGCTCCTATGAGGCCTTGTGAATGGCCGTCGGAAAAATTTATGAATCAAGTGGGAATCAAAGAAGAGTTTAGCACATATTGGAGTAACGCTGGTCTTGAGGACTTTGAAGCTGACAAATGCCCCCAGTATCATGATCTCACAAGTTCATTTGTGAGGAGGTTTGAGTTTTTAACTTCGCGAAATTCTCTTTCAGTCATGTTAGACCTTTATGATAAATCTTATACCATGGACTTAGAGGATTTTACTTCTGCTTGCAAACTTCCATCTTGGGGTAATGTCAGGGATCCCCCTAAATCTGAATATAGAGACTTTCTTGCTAGAATAACTGCGGGAGAATCTAGAGATATAACGCAAGCTACTATAGGGAGCATTCACTTTCCTGCTATACATTATTTCGCTCTCTTCATAGGTAGATGCATAAATGCTAAGGATGAAGCATGTCACATGTGTGTCCCTGATCTCAGCATTCTCAGGAGTGCTGTGTTAGGAGACCAATCTTATCATTTGGGAGCCATAGTAGCTCGCAGGTTGCATCAGAATAGACATAGCGGAGATTTCTTTGGAGGAATTTATGCAACCCGCTTAGCTAATTTTCTTGAGGTAGACATTCATGAGGGTGACATGTAGTTACCCCCTTCTTATTTAGATTTTGATTCTATGGTTTCCCATCAGTTTGTTGAGAGGACTGAACCACCTCTCCAGTATCGACTAATCTTTGACAGACGTCGTGTAGTCCGTATTGCTCTTCCTGCTCCGGCTTTCTTTGATTCACAAGCAAAAAGAAGATATATTATTACCAGAGAGGAGGCAGCTGAGTGCGAAAGGAGAATGGAGGCTGCTCGACTCCACGCTACAGCTCAGGCGGCGATAGCCGCTGCGTCACGCTACGACCCCAGCTTCACCTACGGATATCTGCCAGGCCATCCCTGGCAATAGACCAACTTAGGCCAAAAAGCCTAAGCTTGGGGGAGTACGTATTTCCCACCGACATTACATTTATGTTCACACACACACTCATTGCTAGATGTCGGTGCTCATACTCTTTCATTGTATTATCCATGCTAGTTTAAATTTCTTTTTCCTGCTTTCTTCTTGTGTGTTTGATAAACCTTAAGAAAAAACCAAAAAAATTAGTTATTTTACTTTCATGCTTGTAGTAGAATTAAAAAGAAAACCCAAAAATATTTCCCGTTCTTCTTTTTACTTGTTGGGAGCTTTCTCGTGTAAATAGTTTTTATTTCTTTTCCTTTCTTTGGGGGTCGAGAAGACCATATTGAAAATGCTTAGTGGCTCTTATATGCATGATTGATTATTTAAACCTAGAGCCCATATTACTTGTCTTCTCTCTTGAGTTGAATGCTTGCAGATTCCAGCTTAGTCCAATGCACGTGCACTCTTATTATTATACACACCGTTCGGTCATGCAAGTGAAAGGCAATAATGATGATATATGATGGACTTTTTGAGAAGAGAAAAGCTGGTACGAACTCGACCTCTTTTGTTTTTGTAAATATGATGATTCATCGTTCCTGATTCAGCTATTATGGAGTAAACATATTTGCAATGACATTTAGAGATTATAGTTGCTTGTGCCATGCTTGATTAGCTATGAGTTATAATGGTTTACCTTGCGTGCCAACATGCTATTAGAATGATTATGATGTGGTATGATGGGATGGTATCCTCCTTTAAATGCATTGAGTGACTCGACTTGGCACATGTTCACGCATGTAGTTGAATCCAATCAACATAGCCTTCATGATATTTATGTTCATGGTGGATTATATCCTACTCATGCTTGTACTCGGTGTGAATTAATTTTAATGCATGTTTACGACTGTTGTCGCTCTCTCAATTGGTCGCTTCCCAGTCTTTTGCTAGCCTTCACCTGTACTAAGCGGGAATACTGCTTGTGCATCCAAACTCCTTAAACCCCAAAGTTAGTCCATATGAGTCCACTATACCTACCTATATGCGATATTTACCTGCCATTCCAAGTAAATTTGTATGTGCCAAACTCTAAACCTTCAAATAAACATTCTATTTTGCATGCTCGAATAGCTCATATGTTAACTAGAGCTGCCCTTATCTTCCGTGTTAGGCAGGTTATTCTCAAGAGGAGTGGACTCCGCTCCTCATTCACGAGAAAATGGCTGGTATCCGGGATGCCCAGTCCCATGCTTTATGCAAACTAAATCAAAATAATTGCAAACAAAACTCCCCTTGGGACCCGTTGAATGTTGGAGGCACTCGTTATTTCGAGCAAGCCATGGATTGATGCTTGTGGAGGAAGGGGAGTATAAACTTTACCATTCTGTTTGGGAACCGCCTATAATCTGTTTAGCATGGAAGATATCGTCGTCTTTTAGTTGTTATGTTGACAATGAAAGTATGCCGCTCAAAATATAATTTATCTCTATTTCAAAATCAAGCTCTGGCACCTCTACAAATCCCTGCTTCCCTCTGTGAAGGGCCTATCTATTAATTTTATGTTGAGTCATCACCCTTCTTATTAAAAAGCACCCACTGGAGAGCACACTGTCGTTTGCATTCATTATTATTGGTTTATATTGGGTATGACTTGACTGGATCTCTTTTACCATGAATTACAATGTTTAGTCAGTCCTTGATCTTTAAAGGTGCTCTGCATTTATGTTTTGCGGTCTCAGAAAGGGCTAGCGAGATACCATTTTGTTATATCATGTTATGATTATTTTGAGAAAGTGTTGTCACCCGAGTTTTATAATTATGGCTCGCTAGCTGATTATGCTATTGATATGAGTAATTGTGAGACCTACGTGTCATTGTGAGTGTGGTTAGTTCATAATAATTGCTGAGACTTGAATGCTGGCTTTTCATGTTTACAACAACAAGAGCAAACAGAGTTTGTAAAAGTTTTTCTTTTTCTCTTTTAGTTTGTCAACTGAATTGCTTGAGGACAAGCAAGGGTTTAAGCTTGGGGGAGTTGATACGTCTCCATTGTATCTACTTTTCCAAACACTTTTGCCCTTGTTTTGGACTCTAACTTGTATGATTTGAATGGAACTAACCCGGACTGACGCTATTTTCAGCAGAACTGTCATGGTGTTGTTATTTGTGCAGAAAATAAAAATTCTCGGAATGTCCTGAAACTCCACGGAACACCTTAGAAAAATAAAGAAAAATCCTCGCAAAAGATGAAGACCAGGGGGCCCACACCCTGCTCACGAGGGTGGGGCGCGCCCCCCTGGGCGCGCCCCTACCTCGTGGGCCCCCTGGTGGCCCTCCGACGCCAACTCCAACTCCATATATTGGCTTTCGGGGAGAAAAAAAATTAGAGAGAATAAATCATCGCATTTTACGATATGGAGCCGCCGCCAAGCCCTAATCTCTCTCGGGAGGGCTGATCTGGAGTCCGTTCGGGGCTCCGGAGAGGGGGATTCGTCACCGTCGTCATCATCAACCATCCTCCATCACCAATTTCATGATGCTCACCGCCGTGCGTGAGTAATTGCATCGTAGGCTTGCTGGACGGTGATGGGTTGGATGAGATTTATCATGTAATCGAGTTAGTTTTGTTAGGGTTTGATCCCTAGTATCCATTATGTTCTGAGATTGATGTTGCTATGACTTTGCTATGCTTAATGCTTGTCACTAGGGCCCGAGTGCCATGATTTCAGATCTGAACCTATTATGTTTTCATGAATATATGTGTGTTCTTGATCCTATCTTGCAAGTCTATAGTCACCTACTATGTGTTATGATCTGGCAACCCTGAAGTGACAATAATCGGGACCACTCCCGGTGATAACCATAGTTTGAGGAGTTCATGTATTCACTATGTGCTAATGCTTTGTTTCGGTTCTCTATTAAAAGGAGGCCTTAATATCCCTTAGTTTCCAATAGGACCCCGCTGCCACGGGAGGGTAGGACAAAAGATGTCATGCAAGTTCTTTTCCATAAGCACGTATGAGTATATACGGAATACATGCCTACATTACATTGATGAACTGGAGCTAGTTCTGTGTCACCCTATGTTATGACTGCTACATGATGAACCACATCCGGCATAATTATCCATCGCTAATCCGGTGCCTACGAGTTTTCCATATACTGGTTTACACTTATTTACTTTTCCGTTGCTACTGTTACAATCACTACAAAATACCAAAAACATTACTTTTGCTGTCTTTACTTTTGTTACCGTTACCACTACTATCATATTACTTTGCTACTAAACACTTTGCTGCAGATATTAAGTTTCTAGGTGTGGTTGAATTGACAACTCAGCTGCTAATACGTGAGAATATTCTTTGGCTCCCCTTGTGTCGAATCAATAAATTTGGGTTGGATACTCTACCCTCGAAAACTATTGCGATCCCCTATACTTGTGGGTTATCAGTTACTTGTTAGTATGCTTGAGTATTGATGTATTCATGTCAAGTTATAGACTATTGCTTTGAATCATTCAAGTCCAAATATATGATAAATATGATAGGTAGCATTCCACATCAAAAATTCTATTTTATCATTTACCTGCTCGAGGACGAGCAGGAATTAAGCTTGGGGATGCTTGATACGTCTCCAACATATCTATAATTTTTTATTGTTCCATGCTATTATATTATCAATCTTGGATGTTTTATATACATTTTCGAGCAATTATATATATCATATTTTGGGACTAACCTATTAACTTAGTGCCTAGTGCCAGTTGTTGTCTTTTGCTTGTTTGTCATTTCACAGAACATCAGTACCAAACGAAGTCCAAATGCCACGAAACATTTTGTAGATTTTTTTCTAGACAAAAGAGACACTAGAAGCTTTAGGAGAAGAATAGAGGATGAAGCATGGGCCCACGAGGCACCAGAGCGCACCCAAGGGGGCAGGCGCACCCTGGTGGCTTGTGGGGCCCACGAGGCTCCATTTGACCTAACGCCGCCTCTATAAATTATCTAAAATCTTGAAACCAACAAGGGAGTCCACGAAATAATTTTTCCTCTGCCGCAAGTTCCAGAACCACAAGATCCCATTTGGAGCCCTTTTCCGGCACTCTGCCGGAGGGATATTCGATCACGGAGGGTGTCTACATCATCCTTGTTGCCCCTCCGATGATGCATGAATAGTTTACCACGGACCTATGGGTCCATAGTTAGTAGCTAGATGTCTTATTCTCTCTATTTGATCTTTAAAACAATGTTCTCCTCGGTGTTCTTGGAGATCTATTCAATGTAATGACTTTTTGCAGTGTGTTTGTTGGGATCTGATGAATTGTGAGTTTATGATCACATCTATCCATGAATATTATTTGAGTTTTCTCTGAACTCTTTTATGCATGATTGCTATAGCTTTGTATTTCTTCTCCAATCTATTGATTTGGTTTGGCCAACTAGATTGATTTATCTTGCCATGGGAAGAGGTGCTTTGTAATGGGTTCGATCTTACGGTGCTCAATCCCAGTGACAGAAAGGTACATGACACGCATGTATCATTGCTATTAAGGGTAAAAAGATGCGGTTTATTCATACGTGAGTTTATCTTGTCTACATCATGTTATCTTGGTTAAGGCATGACTCCATTTTTCATGAACTTAATACACTAGATGCATGCTGGATAGCGGTCAATGTGTGGAGTAATAGTAGTAGATGTAGAATTGTTTTGGTCTACTTGTCTTAGACGTGATGCCTATATATGATCATTGCCTTGGATATCGTCATAATTATTTGCTTTTCTATCAATTGCCCAATAGTAATTTGTTTACCCATCGTATGATATTTTCAAGAGAGAAGCCTATACAGAAAACTAAGGCCCCCAGGTCTATCTTTTATCATATATTAAAACTAAAAATACCTTACTGCAATATTCTTTTATTTATTTTATTCTATATTTTTGTCCGATCTATTTATCAAAAACTATACAATTTAACCTTGCTCGTAACCGTCAAGGGATTGACAACCCCTTGTTTGCGTTGGGTTGCAAGTATTTGTTGTTTGTGTGCAGGTGTTGTTAACGAGTTGTTGCTTGGTTCTCCTACTAGATTGATAATCTTGGTTTCATAACTGGGGGAAATACTTATCTCTATGTATTGCATCATCCTCTCCTCTTCGGGGAAATCCTAACGCAACTCACAAGTAGTAGCAACCCAATAGTTATCTTAATTCTTCCTTTTTATTTTCTATTTTTGAGTGTCACACAATTATGATACTGTTATGATTGTGTTTTTCTGTTTTAATTAGTGTTTGTGCCAAGTAAAGCCTTTGGGATGATTTGGTTGATAGTTGATTTGATTCTGTGAAAAAACAAAAACTTTTGCGCCCAGTAGCAGAATGTTTAAATACACTAGAACGTGATAAAATTCGGAATTGTCTACACATGATTGATATTCAAATTTCTCACGTTGTCCTAATTTTTTAGTAATTTTGGAGTTACAGAAGTATTGCGTTTGGTTAGATCATTACAGATTGTTCTGTTTTTGACAGATTTTGGTTTTGATGCATAGTTTGCTTGTTATAATTAATCTATGGATTCTATCGGTGTGGTATAAGTCATGGTGAAGTTAGAATACAGTAGGTATTATGCAATAATAAAGTATGAATGGGTTTACAACAGTACCTAAAGTTTATGATTTGCTTGTTATACTAACGGATATCACGAGTTTTTTGTTGTGTTTTCCGTGCTGAAGTTTTCAAGTTTTAAGTGAGATCGCAATGGATGAAGAAATAAGGAGTGACAAGACCCTAAGCTTAGGGATGCCCAAGGCACCCCAAGGTAATATTCATGGAGACGTGAGCATCTAAGCTTGGTGATTGATATGTCTCTAACGTATCTATAATTTTTGATTGTTCCATGCTATTATATTACTCGTTTTGGATGTTTATAGGCTTTACTTTACACTTTTATATCATTTTTGGGACTAACCCACTAACCGGAGGCCCGGCCCATATTGTTGTTTTCTTGCCTATTTCAGTGTTTCAAAGAAAAGGAATATCAAACGGAGTCCAAATGGAATGAAACCTTTGGGAAAGTTATTTTTGGAACGGAAGCGATCCAGGGGACTTGGAGTGCAAGTCGGGGAAGCTTCGAGGAGGCCACGAGGCAAGGGGGCGCGCCCACCCCCCTGGGCGCGCCCTCCACCCTCATGGGCCCCTCGTGGCTCCCCCGACCGACTTCTTTCGCCTATATAAGTCCATATACCCTAAAACCTTCGGGGAACAAGATAGATCGGGAGTTCCGCCGCTGCAAGCCTCTGTAGCCACCAAAAACCTCTCGGCAGCCCGTTTCGGCACCCTATCGGAGGGGGGATCCCTCACCGGTGGCCATCTTCATCATCCCGGCGCTCTCCATGACGACAAGGGAGTAGTTCACCCTCGGGGCTGAGGATATGTACCAGTAGCTATGTGTTTGATCTCTCTCTCTCGTGTTCTTGAGGTTATACGATCTTGATTTATTGCAAGCTTTGCTATTATAGTTGGATCTTATGATGTTTCTCCCCCTCTATTCTCTTGTGATGAATTGAGTTTTCCTCTTTAAGTTATCTTATCGGATCGAGTCTTTAAGGATTTGAGGACACTTGATGTATGTCTTGCCGTGCTTATCTGTGGTGACAATGGGATATTCACATGATCTACTTGATGTATGTTTTGGTGATCAACTTGTGGGTTCGATGAACTTATGCATAGGGGTTGGCACATGTTTTCGTCTTGACTCTCTGGTAGAAACTTTGGGGCACTCTTTGAAGTACTTTGTGTTGGTTGAATAGATGAATCTGAGATTGTGTGATGCATATCATATAATCATGCCCGCGGATACTTGAGGTGACTATGGAGTATCTAGGTGACATTAGGGTTTTGGTTGATTTGTGTCTTAAGGTGTTATTCTAGTATGAACTCTATGATAGATTGAACGGAAAGAATAGCTTCATGTTATTTTACTACGGACTCTTGAATAGATAGAACATAAAGGATAACTTTGAGGTGGTTTCGTACCCTACCATAATCTCTTCGTTTGTTCTCCGCTATTAGTGACTTTGGAGTGACTCTTTGTTGCATGTTGAGGGATTGTTATATGATCTAATTATGTTATTATTGTTGAGAGAACTTGCACTAGTGAAAGTATGAACCTTAGGCCTTGTTTCCTAGCATTGCAATACCGTTTGTGCTCACTTTTATCATTAGTTACCTTGCTGTTTTTATATTTTCAGATTACAAAAACCTACATCTACCATCCATATTGCACTTGTATCACCATCTCTTCGCCGAACTAGTGAACCTATACAATTTATCATTGTATTGGTTGGGGACACAAGAGACTCTTTGTTATTTGGTTGCAGGGTTGTTTGAGAGAGACCATCTTCATCCTACGCCTCCCACCGATTAAACCTTAGGTCATCCACCTGAGGGAAATTTGCTACTGTCCTACAAACCTCTGCAATTGGAGGCCCAACAATGTCTACAAGAAGAAGGTTGTGTAGTAGACATCAAGCTCATTTCTGGCTCCATTGCCATGGAGGTGAGTGCTTAAAGGTATATCTTTGGATCTTGCGATCGAATCTTTTTTGTTTCTTGTTTGATCACTAGTTTAGTTTATAAAACAAAACTACCAAAAAAATGGAATTGAGTTTGCCTCATACGCTTCATCTTTTTAATATCTTTCGTGAGAATGATGGAAAGGAAAAGTGTGCTCAAGTGGTAGAGGAAGAAGTCTATAAAATGTTTGGTACTAAATCTTTGAATGATGAGCATGATTGCAATGTTGTTAGTATAAACTCCTTGAATATCCATAGTACTAATGATGATTGCACTAGTCATGATGAAAATCTCTCATATAAGCATGTCGATTTTTGTGGAGAGCATTGGGTTTGCATACACCCACCAAAAAGAGAAGATAGATATTGCAAGAGGCATATGCATTTAGAAACTAAATTGTATCAAGAAAGGTTAAATGTGAGTGCTGAAAATTTATATTTCCTTTGCCGTACTTGTGAACTTTGCAATGAAAGTGGTCATTTACATCTCCGATGCAAATTGTTTCATGATCGAATCGTGTCCAAAAATTGTGATGATTTGATCTCCCTTGCAGATTATAATGAACTTAGTTTGCTTATGGGTTATGAAGAAATGAAACGTTTAACTAAGTATCTTCCAGAATTTGCCCGTTATAAACTTCTTGATTTTGATCTAGAGAAGATTTATATGTTTTGTGAGGTGAATTGCATTGAAAATCCTTATATTGCCAATTACATAAAGAAAAGAAAGCAAATAGAAGATGAAGAGAATACTAATGAAAGGGAAGAGACTTCCCAATATCCTCCTATTATTTCTTATGATGAATCAGGCAATAAGGAGGAGCTTTCTATTCAACCAATCTCATCAATAAGGAGCTCAGAGAAGAAGGTTGAACCCACACATAATGTGAAGAAAAAAAGAAAAGATGAAGCAACAAAGGTAGAAAGGTATCTCTCCCAAATGATGTTGCTCCTACTACTCATTGTGATGATGATAATTGCTATACTATTGGTGTTATCCATACTATTAATGATGAGAGTGATTATGCTTATGATATGAAAAGGCCCAAGCTTGGGGAAGCTATGTTTGATGAGAATGACATATTTGAGAATATATTTGCTGAAGTTAATGTTTGTCCCAAGCTTGGGGATGCTACGTTTAATGAAGATGATATTTTTAGCCTCCCAAATTTTGATATGCAAAGTTGTTATGATGATATCATTCCTCTTGTCTATGATGATTATATTGATGAAAGTGGGTTTGGAAGAGTGTCAACTTTAGGAAGTAATGATCCCACTATTTTGGAGGATGTTGAATCTTATTGTGATGAATATGAAAGTGGATTTGGAGAGGTCATGACTTTATTTAGTGATGATTCCACTATCTTGGAAGAGGTTTCAATCGATTATGATGAGAACAAAGTTGATACTTATGATGATTACTGTGATGAAACTTATGCTATAAAAAGTAGTGATGATTATATTTATAAAACTTGTCATGATTATGACTATCCTTTTTCCGAACATTACTCTTTTAATGAGGAAACAATTTTTAGTATTTGAGTCTCTTATGATACTCCCACTATTCTGAATGAGAAGAATTTTGCTTATCTGGAGTGTAATAAATTTTCTATGCTTGTAGATCATGAAAAGAATGCTTTATGTGATGGTTGTGTTGTTGAATTTGTTCATGATGCTACTGAAAATTATTATGAGGGAGGAATATATTCTTGTAGGAATTGCAATAATATCAAGTTTCCTCTCTATGTGCTTAAAGTTTTGAAGTTATGTTTGTTTAGCCTTTCTATGCTAGTTGATTATTGTTCCCATAAATTGTTTGGTCACAAAATCCCTATGCATAGGAAGTGGGTTAGGCTTAAATGTGCTAGTCATATGCTTAATGATGCTCCCGTTATGTTTCAGTTCTTATCTTTTATGTGAGCATCATTGTCATCATCATGCCTAGCTAGAAAGGCATTAAAGAAAAGCGTTTGTTGGGAGACAACCCAATATTTATCCTTACTGTTTTTGTGTGTTCACATGATTATGCTACTGTAGTAAACATGTTTTATAGCTTTTGTTTCAATAAAGTGTCAAGTGAGACCTTTAGGATAGCCAATGGTGATAGTTAATTTGATTCTGCTGAAAAACAGAAACTTTGTGTGCACGAAAATAATTTTAGTAATTCACAGAAAAACGTGCTTTTGCGTTGATTCATTTTACTGTAGATTAATAGACAAATTGATCAGGACTTACTATTTTGGTAGGAATTTTAGAGTTCCAGAAGTATTCGAGAGTTACAGATTGCTAGAGACTGTTTTGTTTTTGACAGATTCTGCTTTTCGTGTGTTGTTTGCTTATTTTGATGCATCTATGGCTAGTATGTGGGGGTATGAACCATAGAGAAGTTAGAATACAGTAGATATTACACAAATATAAATAAATAATGAGTTCATTACAGTACCTTATATGGTGGTTTTTCTTTCTTGCACTAACAGAGCTTATGAGATTTCCTGTTGAGTTTTGTGTTCTGAAGTTTTCAAGTTTTGGGTAAAGATTTGATGGATTATGGAATAAGGAGTGGCAAGAGACTAAGATTGGGGATGCCCATGGCACCCCAAGATATTCAAGAATAGCCAAAAGCCTAAGCTTGGGGATGTCCCCGGGAAGGCATCCCCTCTTTCGTCTTCGTCTATCGGTAACTTTACTTGGAGCTATATTTTTATTCGCCACATGATATGTGTTTTGCTTGGAGCGTCTTGCATCATATTAGTCTTTGCTTTTTAGTTTACCACAATCATCCTTGCTGTACACACCTTTTGGGAGAAGCCCACTTGATTAGAATTTATTAGAATACGCTATGTGCTTCACTTATATCTTTTGAGATAGATAATTTTTGCTCTAGTGCTTCACTTATATCTTTTAGAGCACGGCGGTGGCTTAATTTTGAAGAAATTGTTGATCTCTCATAATTCACTTATATTATTTTGAGAGTCTTTTAGAGCAGCATGGTAGTTGCTATGGTTATAAAATTGGTCCTAGAATGATGGGCATCCAAGTTGGGTATAATCAAAACTATCATAGAAAGTGAATTGGATGCTATGATCAATTTGATACTTGATAATTGTTTTGAGATATTAGGATGGTGATATTAGAGTCATGCTAGTTGGGTGATTATGAATTTAAAGAATACTTGTGTTGAAGTTTGTGATTCCTGTAGCATGCACGTATGGTGAACCGCTTTGTGATGAAGTTGGAGCACAATTTTATTTATTGATTGTCTTCCTTATGAGTGGCGGTCAGGGACGAGCAATGGTATTTTCCTACCAATCCATCCCCCTAGGAGCATGCACGTAGTACTTTGTTTTTGATGACTTGTAGATTTTTGCAATAAGTATATGAGTTCTTCATGACTAATGTTGAGTCCATGGATTACACACACTCTCACCCTTCCACCATTGCTAGCCTCTCTTGTGCCGCACAACTTTCACCGGTACCATACACCCACCATATACCTTCCTCAAAACAGCCACCATACCTACCTATTATGGCATTTCCATAGCCATTCCGAGATATATTGCCATGCAACTTTCCACCGTTCCATTTATTATGGCACGCATTATCATTGCATATTGCTCTTTGCATGATCATGTAGTTGACATCGAATTTGAGGCAAGGCCACCTTCATAATTTTCATACATGTCACTCTTCATTCATTGCATATCCCGGTACACCGCCGGTGGCATTCATATAGAGTCATATCTTGTTTAAGTATTGAGTTGTAAATCAATAAAAGTGTGATGATCTTCATTATTAGAGCATTGTCCCAGTGAGGAAAGGATGATGGAGACTATGATCCCCCCACAAGTCGGGATGAGACTTTGGACTTTATAAAAAAAGAGGCCAAAGAGCCCACCAAATAAAAAAAGAAAAAAAAGAAAGGCCAAATAAAAAAAATGGAAGGCCCAAAAGAAAAAAAAAGAAAAAAAATGAAATGAGAGAAAAAGAGAGAAGGGAAAATGCTACTATCCTTTTTACCACACTTGTGCTTCAAAGTAGCACCATGATCTTCATGATAGAGAGTCTCCTATGTTGTCACTTTCATATACTAGTGGGAATTTTTCATTATAGAACTTGGCTTGTATATTCCAATGATGGGCTTCCTCAAAATGCCCTAGGTCTTCATGAGCAAGCGAGTTGGATGCACACCCACTTAGTTTATTTTGTTGAGCTTTCATACATTTATAGCTCTAGTGCATCCGTTGCATGGCAATCCCTACTCACTCACATTGATATCTATTAATGGGCATCTCCATAGCCCGTTGATACGCCTAGTGTGACGCCCGGGTAATTAAGCTACAGTAATCCCCGCTAATGATGCCATGTCACCTCGGTTACTGTGGATAAACTCGCGTTAGTTCGGAACCTAGTTCGAATTTCAATTTCAAAATCGAGCAAACAATAAAAGTTTTCAAATATTAAAATTTAAATGTTCGGAGTGAACCAAATAATACATAGGTAATTATGGTGATGAAACCACATTTTTATAAAATGTTTAAATGCTCAAAGGAAAATAAAACAGCAACAAAAGAAAGTAATTAAATGCCTTTTGTATTTTGTAAAATATTAAACTATTTTATTTAGCTGTCCAAATTAATGTGGCAGTGGTATCTTTAACATACCATATTTAGGTGTTGTTCTCACATTCTTCAAAATTGAAGTAAATTAATAATTTAATAAAACCGAAAGGAATAAATAAAAGAAAAGGAAAACAGAAAACAAGAAAAAAAAGAAGAAGACCCCCCCCCCCCGCTGGGCCACGGCCCAGCAGACCATCGGGCCGCCAGGCCGGCCCAGCCACACCCCACCCCCTCCTCCATATCCCCACCAGGGGAAACCCTAACAACCCACATCACACCCCCCACTCCCCCCCGATCCCCTTCTCCTCCCCCACCGATCTGGATCAGGATCGGCCCCGATCCCGTCGACCCCGACGCCCAGCGCTCGCCGCCGCCAGGCCTCGTCGTCGCCGAACGCCGCCTCCTCGCCCTCCTCCTCGCCGGTCTTCCCCGACCGCCCCCGAGCCCACTGCCCCGTTGCCCTACTTCCCCCCCCCCGTGAGCTCCCCCCTTCGCCCTCCTCTCCCCCTAGGTCGCCTCGGTCGTCGCCGCTCGACGCGCTCCGGCGCCACCGTCGCCCGCGCCGGACCGTTCCGCCCACGGCCACCCCGCTCAGCCCCTGGTTGTGCTCCGGCACCACCGACCACGCCCTCGATCCCGGCCCCCCCCTCTCTCTCCGTCTCGCGCGCACTCGCCCTGACCGGCGTGCCTCCGCCCGCGCCGGCCTCATCTTGCCCCGGACGGCGTCGCCCTCCGCCCTGGCCGTCGCCCTGCTTGGCCCCGCCGATTCCTGCGCCCAACTCTCCCTCGCCGCCTGGGCGGACTAGATCGCACCCGCCGTCGCGCCCTGGCGCCCTGCTGCTCCCCCCCCTCGGCGATTCCCCTCCGGTGGCCACCCGGCCATGCCCTGGTCCTCCTCGCCGCCGATTTGGGGCGAGCGCCCAGTCGGGGGTCGCAGCGCCCGACCCGCAAGCCCCCCCGGGCCACTGACCACAGGGCCCCGCCCCAAAACGTTTTAAAAATAAGATAAATAGAATTAATAAAAATGAAAATGATTTAATAAAATTAATTATTAATTAATTAATTAAGTAATTAATTAAGTTAATTAATCCGGTTTAATTAATTTAATTAACTAGTTAAGTTTAATTAAACTGTAATTAGATTAACCTAAACCCTAATTAACCTAAGTAGAGGTTGAGAGGTGGGTCCCCCTGGGCCCACATGACAGGTTGACCAGGTCAACGGCCAACGTTGACTGCTGACGTCAGCATGACATCATGCTGATGTCATAAATCCATTTTTGAATTAATTAAATTCTACAAATTAATAAAATCTTTAGAAAATCATATCTTTTAATCCGTAACTCGGATTAAAATAATTTCAACATGAAAGTTGCTCAGAACGACGAGACGAATCCGGATACGCAGTCCGTTCGTCCGCCACACACCCCTAACCTATCGAACCCGCAACTTTCCCCCTCCGGCTCCTTTGCCCGAAAACACGAAACACCGGGGATATTTTCCCGAATGTTCCCCCCTTAACCGGTACCACCTCATACCACGTTAGGGCACACCTAGCACCGCTCATTGTCACGTCACGCATCGTCGTGTTTATGTTTGCATTGTATTCATTGTTTCTTCCCCCTCTTATCTCCGGTAGACTACGAGACCGACGTTGCTGCTGCCCAGTTCGACTACGGAGTTGACGACCCCTCTCTCTTGCCAGAGAAACCAGGCAAGCCCCCCCCCCCTTGATCACCAGATTTCGCCTATTCTACTCTATACTGCTTGCATTAGAGTAGTGTAGCATGTTACTGCTTTCCGTTATACCTATCCTGATGCATAGCCTGTCCTTGTTACTATTGTTGATACCTTTACCTGCAATCCTATATGCTTAGTATAGGATGCTAGTATTTTCCATCTGTGGCCCTACATTCTTGTCCGTCAGCTGTGCTATACTATCGGGCCGTGATCACTCGGGAGGTGATCACGGGTATATACTATATACTTCATACATGATACATTTGGAGACTAAAGTCGGGTCGGCTGGTGGAGCACCCGCGAGTGGATCTTTGTGGCGGAGCGACAGGGCAGGTTGAGACCGCCTAGGAGAGAGGTGGGCCGGGCCCTGTTCGGCGTTCGCGGATACTTAACACGCTTAACGAGATCTTGGTATTTGATCTGAGTTGGCTACGAGCCTACACGCACTAACCAACTACGTGGGAAAGATATGGGCACTCGGCGTCGTGGTATCAGCCGAAGCACTTCGTGACGCCAGCGACTGAGTGGCGCGCGCCGGATTGGAACGTAAGCCTGCTCTTGTATTAAGGGGGCTAGTTCTTCTTTCGGCCGCGTACGCAACATGCAGGTGTGCTATGGGCGATGGGCCCAGACCCCTGTGCGCTTAGGTTTAGACCGGCGTGCTGGCCTCTCTGTTGAGCCTAGGTGGGGCTGCGACGTGTTGATCTTTCGCGGCCGGGCATGACCCGGGAAAGTGTGTCCGGCCAAATGGGATCAAGCGTGTTGGGTAAGTTGGTGCACCCCTGCAGGGAAGTTAATCTATTCGAATAGCCGTGATCTTCGGTAACAGGACGACTTGGAGTTGTACCTTGACCTTATGACAACTAGAACTGGATACTTAATAAAACACACCCTTCCAAGTGCCAGATACAACCGGTGGTCGCTCTCCCTCAGGGATACGAGGAGAGGATCGCCGTGTAGGATTATGCTATGTGATGCTACTGGAGAGGCTACTTGAATATGCTACTTGGAGATGCTACTTGGAGGACTTCAATCTACTCTCTTCTACGTGCTGCGAGACGGAAGCTGCCAGAAGCATAGTCTTCGATAGGACTAGCTATCCCCCTTTTATTCTGGCATCCTGCAGTTCAGTCCACCGATATGGCCTTTTACACATATACCCATGCATATGTAGTGTAGCTCCTTGCTTGCGAGTACTTTGGATGAGTACTCACGGTTGCTTTTCTCCCTCTTTTTCCGCTTTCCCTTCTACCTGGTTGTCGCAACCAGATGCTGGAGCCCTGGAGCCAGACGCCACCGTCGACGATGATTCCTACTACACTGGAGGTGCCTACTACTACGTGCAGGCCGCTGACGATGACCAGGAGTAGTTAGGAGGATCCCAGGCAGGAGGCATGCGCCTCTTTCGATCTATATCCCAGTTTGTGCTAGCCTTCTTAAGGAAAACTTGTTTAACTTATGTCTGTACTCAGATATTGTTGCTTCCGCTGACTCGTCTATGATCGAGCACTTGTATTCGAGCCCTCGAGGCCCCTGGCTTGTATTATGATGCTTGTATGACTTATTTATGTTTTTAGAGTTGTGTTGTGATATCTTCCCGTGAGTCCCTGATCTTGATCGTACACATTTGCGTGCATGATTAGTGTATGATTGAATCGGGGGCGTCACACCTAGTCGATGTGAGACTAGCTTCTCCTTTTTGTCTTCTCCACAACCACCATTCTATTCCACATATAGTGCTATGTCCATGGCTCACGCTCATGTATTGCGTGAAAGTTGAAAAAGTTTGAGATTACTAAAGTATGAAACAATTGCTTGGCTTGTCATCGGGGTTGTGCATGATTAAATACTTTGTGTGCCGAAGATAGAGCAACAACCAGACTATATGATTTTGTAGGGATAACTTTCTTTAGCCATGTTATTTTGAGAAGACATGATTGCTTTTATTAGTATGCTTGAAGTATTACTATTTCTTATGTCAATATGAAATTTTATTTTGAACCATTTGGATCTGAACATTCATGCCACAATAAATTACATTGAGAATTATACTAGGTGGCATTCCACATCAAAAATTCTGTTTTTTATCATTTACCTACTCGAGGACGAGCAGGAATTAAGCTTGGGCATGCTTGATACGTCTTCAACGTATCTATAATTTTTGATTGTTCCATGCTATTATATTACCCGTTTTGGATGTTTATGGGCTTTACTTTACACTTTTATATCATTTTTGGGACTAACCTACTAACCGGAGGCCCAGCTCATATTGATGTTTTCTTGCCTATTTCAGTGTTTCGAAGAAAAGGAATATCAAATGGAGTCCAAACGGAATGAAACCTTCGGGAAAGTTATTTTTGGAACGGAAGCGATCCAAGGGACTTGGAGTGCAAGTTAGGGAAGCTTCGAGGAGGCCATGAATCAGGGGGCGCGCCCTCCACCCTCATGGGCCCCTCGTGTCTCCCCTGACCGACATCTTTCGCCTATATAAGTCCATATACCCTAAAACCTTCGGGGAACAAGATAGATCGGGAGTTCCACCGCCGCAAGCCTCTGTAGCCACCAAAAACCCCTCGGGAACCCGTTCTGGCACCCTGCTGGAGGGGGGATCCCTCACCGGTGGCCATCTTCATCATCCCGGCGCTCTCCATGACGAGGAGGGAGTAGTTCACCCTCGGGGCTGAGGGTATGTACCAGTAGCTATGTGTTTGATCTGTCTTTCTCTCTCTCTCTCTCGTGTTCTTGAGGTGATACGATTTTGATGTATCGCAAGCTTTGCTATTGTAGTTGGATCTTATGATGTTTCTCCCCCTCTACTCTCTTGTGATGAATTGAGTTTTCCTCCTGAAGTTATCTTATCGGATTGAGTCTTTAAGGATTTGAGAACACTTGATGTATGTCTTGCCGTGCTTATTTGTGGTGACAATGGGATATTCACGTGATCTACTTGATGTATGTTTTGGTGATCAACTTGTGGGTTCGATGAACTTATGCATAGGGGTTGGCACATGTTTTCGTCTTGACTCTCCGGTAGAAACTTTGGGGCACTCTTTGAAGTACTTTGTGTTGGTTGAATAGATGAATCTGATATTGTGTGATGCATATCGTATAATCATGCCCACGGATACTTGAGGTGACAATGGAGTATCTAGGTGACATTAGGGTTTTGGTTGATTTGTGTCTTAAGGTGTTATTCTAGTATGAACTCTATGATAGATTGAACGGAAAGAATAGCTTCATGTTATTTTACTATGGACTCTTGAATAGATAGAACAGAAAGGATAACTTTGAGGTGGTTTCGTACCCTACCATAATCTCATCGTTTGTCCTCCGCTATTAGTGAATTTGGAGTGACTCTTTGTTGCATGTTGGGGGATTGTTATATGATCTAATTATGTTACTATTGTTGAGAGAACTTGCACTAGTGAAAGTATGAACCTTAGGCCTTGTTTCCTAGCATTGCAATACCGTTTGTGCTCACTTTTCTCATTAGTTACCTTGCTGTTTTTATATTTTTAGATTACAAAAACCTAGATCTACCATCCATATTGCACTTGTATCACCATCTCTTCGCCGAACTAGTGCACCTATACAATTTACCATTGTATTGGGTGTGTTGGGGACACAAGAGACTCTTTGTTATTTGGTTGCATGGTTGTTTGAGAGAGACCATCTTCATCCTATGCCTCCCACGGATTGATAAACCTTAGGTCATCCACTTGAGGGAAATTTTCTACTGTCCTACAAACCTCTGCACTTGGAGGCCCAACAACGTCTGCAAGAAGAAGGTTACATAGTAGACATCAGTGATGCCCCGGATGGCATCCCCTCTTTCTTGTACCAACCATTAGTAAATTACTTGGAGCTATATTTGTATTCATCACATGATATGAGTTTTGCTTGGAGCGTCATGTATTATAGGAGTCTTTGCTTTGTTTTCCTTTTAGTTTGCGACAATCATCTTTGCTGCACAGACCTTTTGAGAGGGACACACATTTATTCGTTGTTTGTTAGAATACTCTTTGTGTTTCACTTATATCTTTTGAGCTAGACAGTTGCTCTAGTGCTTCACTTATATCTTTTAGAGAATGAAGATGGTTATATTTTAAAGAAATAGTTGCACCCTCATGCTTCACTTATATCATTTTGAGAGTTTGTTAATAGTAATGGCAATATGCACGGGTTATGAACTTGGTCCTAATATTATAGGTATTCAAGAGAGATATAATAAACACTTTCATGTAGATCACTGAATATGTTAAGTTCGATTCCTTGCAATAGTTTTGTGATATAGAGATGGTAACATATGGGAGGTAGTAGTTAATGATTGTGGTTAAGTAAGAGTATTGGTGTTAAGGTCTGTGATTCTCGAAGCATTCACGTATAGTTTCCCCTTATGCTAAGAAGTTGGAGCACGATTTATTATTGAGTGTCTTCCTTTGCGTTAAGGTCGGGGGAGCACGATGGTTAACAGCTACCAACTCCCCCCTAGGGGCAAGCGTAGTAGTACTTTGCTTCGAGGGCTAATAGACTTTCACAATAAGAATGTGAGTTCTTTATCACTAATGTGAGTCCATGGATTATACGCACTCTCTGCTAACCTCTTCGGTACCATGCATTGCCCTTTCTCACCTCGAAAGTTGGTGCAACTTCGCTGGTGCATCCAAACCCTTTGATATGATACGCTCTATCACACATAAGCCTCCTTATATCTTCCTTAAAACAGAGACCATACCTACCTATTATGGCATTTCCGTAGCCATTCTGAGATATATTGTCGTGCAACTTCCACCGTTCCCTTTATTATGACTCACATCATCATTGCCATATTGCTTTGCATGATCATATAGCTGACATAGTATTTGTGGCTCAACCACCATTCATCATTTTTTATACATGTTATGCTAGATCATTCCACATCTTGGTACACTGCGAGAGGCATTCATATAGAGTCATATTTTGTTCTAGTATCGAGTTGTAATTTTGAGTTATAAGTAAATAAAAGTGTGATGATCATCATTATTCATTATTAGAGCATTGTCCCAGTGAGGAAATAAAAAATAGAGGCCAAAAATAGCCCATAAAAAGAGGCCAAAAAGATCCCACCAAAGAGAGAGAGAGAGAGAGAGAGAGAGAGAGAGAGAGAAATGAGATAAAAAAGAGAGATGGGGCAATGTTACTATCTTTTTCCACACTTGTGCTTCAAAGTAGCACCATGTTTTTCATATAGAGAGTCTCCTACGTAGTCACTTTCACATACTAGTGGGAATTTTTCATTATAGAACTTGGCTTGTATATTCCGATGATGGGTTTCCTCAAATGCCCGAGGTCTTCTAGAGCAAGCAAGTTGGATGCAGACCCACTTAGTTTTCAATTTGAGCTTTCATACACTTATAGCTCTTAGTGCATCTGTTGCATGACAATCCCTACTCCTTGCATTGCCATCAATTTATGGGTGTCTCTATAGCCCGTTGATTAGCCTCGTCGATGTGAGACCTTCTCCTTTTTGTCTTCTCCCTATTAATCTCTACTACCATATTCTATTCCACCCATAGTGCTATATCCATGACTTGCACTCATGAATTGCGTGGGGGTTGAAAAAACTGAAGCACATTAAACCAATTGCTTGGCTAACACCGGGGTAGTGCATGATTTATACTTTGTGTTAAGAAGATGGAGCATGACAATGCTATATGATTTTGTAGGGATAGCGTTGCAACTTGTGAACTGCGTTGGGATTTCCACGAAGAGGAGATGATGATGAAGTACAGTAAAGATAGGTATTTTCCTCGGATAAGAACCAAGCAACACCTCCTTAGCAGCACCTGCACACAAACAACTAATCCTTGCAACCCAACGCAAACAAGGGGTTGTCAATCCCTCGACGGTTACGAGCAAGATTAAATTGTATGGTTTTTGATAGATAGATTAGACAAAAATACAAAATAAAATAAATAAAGTAAAGAGCAACAAGGTATTTTTGGTTTTAATATATGATAAAATATAGACCTGGGGGCCACAATTTTCACTAGAGGCTTCTCTCTTGAAAGTAGCATACGATGGGTAAACAAATTACTGTTTGGCAATTGATAGAAAAGCAAATAATTATGACGATATTCAAGCAATGATCATATATAGGCATCACGTCCAAGACAAGTAGACCGACTCCTACTTGCATCTACTACTATTACTCCACACACCAACCGCTATCCAGCATGCATCTAGAGTATTAAGTTCATAAAGAACGGAGTAACGCCTTAAGTAAGATGACATGATGTAGACAAGATAAACTCATGTATGAATAAACCTCATCTTTTTACCCTTAATAGCAATGATACATACGTGTCATGTCCCCTTCTGTCACTAGGATTGAACACCTCAAGATCGAACCCATTACAAAGCACCTCTCCCATTGCAAGATAAATCAATCTAGTAGGCCAAACCAAATCAATAGATTAGAGAGAAATACGAAGCTATAGTAATCATCAGGGTCGGGCCCATAGTTGTCCCAAATGTGCGGCCCGCACATGGCCCATAATTTTGGGGGGCCCCAAATTTTTTATGTAGGCTCATATTTGTAAAAAAACACAGATCGAGGCCATACTATGCTGGTGTCCGCTGGAGTTGGGCCTGAGTGGAGGGCATCAAGCGCCTCACCTCGCCTCGCTATTTTGTTCGTTCCTGTGGTGGGGAATCATGATCGCCTGTCAAAAGAAAGAAACAACTAGTCGCAACCTATGCCCGGTGGTATCAGGATCGTCTGTCTCCATCTCGAAACCGTAATTGTAGCCGCGTCGGGCCGTCGGCGTCATGCTACAGTCGCGTCGGCCAATGGCAACTGGGCGTCGGGCGATCACACAACACCATGTATCTCATCCTCAATATTAGGTATTTGAAACTGGTAGAGTGATAGTGATCCAGTGATCCAAAGGTATCTCTCCAAGTTCATGGTTTGCCAAACCTAGTAGGAAACAAACTGTCTCATCGCCTTCATGATCGATCCGTGATTAGCGAGTCCTTCATTTTGATTAACTTCGTTTTCTACTCCTAATTACTAATTTCCTAATTAACTTTTGGTAGGGATGGTTGCTTCGTTCTTTGTTAGAGATCAGCTCTTACCTCCTCGGTTAAAGATCACACTCATGGTGTAGCAGTTCAACTGGAGAGGACCCAAAACTAGGTGAGTTAGACCCGAAACATTGACACATGAACTTATTGATATATGCTACTGTTCAATTTTATTTTGTTCATCTTTGGTATCTTATGTTTCAATAATACTAATTTGAGTCATCATGGGGAAACATCAGTCTAGTTCCTCTAAGCGCAAGACATTATGTTATATACATTAGAATTTTCTTTCTTTGATATATATATATATATAGACACACACACACACACATTATAATTACTCGTTAGTTTTTTTAGTGAGATAGGGCCCCATTTTTTGTTTCGCACAGGGCCCCGGACTTCACCCGCCCGACCCTGGTAATCATGCATAAAAGAGTTCAGAGAAAACTCAAATAATATTCATGGATAGATCTGATCATAAACTCACAATTCATCGGGTTCCAACAAACACACCACAAAAGTGATTACATCGGATATAACTCCAAGAACATCAAGGAGAACATTTTATTGAAGATCAAATAGAGAGAAGAAGCCATCTAGCTACTAAATATGGACTCGTAGGTCTGTGGTAAACTACAACTACTATAGGATGCTCCTAACGCGACACTACAATCGGAGACCCTTCGATGAAACTATGTGTGATGCATTAAACACAAACGATCATGTAATAAAACCGTCATAGAAGATACAAACGTTTGCAATGGCGGAGACAACAAACACTTTCAGATTATAGTTGCGTGTGCGATGCGTGGCATACAGTTCACTCGAATGAACTGATTGCCATGAGCTTAACAATAGAAACGGGCAGTGATATGTCTCCGTTGTATCCATAATTTTTGATTGTTTCATGCCAATATTATACAACTTTTACATACTTTTAGCAACAATTTATATGATTTATTGGACTAACCTATTGATCTAGTACCCAATGTCAGTTCCTTTTTGTTGCATGTTTTTTGTTTCGTAGAATACCCATATCAAACGAAGTCCAAACGCGATAAAAATTTACGGAGAATTATTTTGGAATATTTGTGATTTTTGTGAGGTGAAATCAACACAAACGAAGGCCCACAGCCATCACGAGACACCAGGGCGCACCCTAAGGCCCAAGCACGTGGTGGTGGGTTGTGCCCTCCTTGTAAGTCGGTTGGAGCTCTACTTCGGGCGCAAGGAATCTTATATCTGAAAAAAAGGTGTTAAAATCTCAGCGCAATTGGAGTTACGGATCTCCGGGAATATAAGAAATGGTTTTCGCTAGAAACGAGGAACGCGAAACAGAAGAGAACATAGGGATAGTTCCAATCAAGGAGGTGCTTCTGTCCCTCCGCCGTCACGGCAACCATGGACCAGAGTGGGAACTCTCATCCCATCTAGGGGGGAGGCCAAGGAAGAAGAAGAAAGAGGGGGCTCTCTCCCCCTCTCTCCCGGTGGCGCTGGAACGCCGCCTAGGCAATCATCGTGTGACGGCGATATACTCCAACAACTCTGTCATCTTCACCAACATCTTCATCACCTTCCCCCATCTATCTACAACGGTCCACTCTCTCGCAAGCCGTTGTACCCTCTACTCGAAGATGGTGCTTTATGCTTCATACTATTATTAAATGATATGTTGCCATCTTATGATGCTTGTGTAGATTTTTTGTCCTACCGGTAATTGGTGAATTGCTACGATTGGTTTAATTGGCTTGTGGTTATGTTGTTGTCCTTTGGTGCCCATGATATGAGCACGCGTGTGGATCACACCATAGGGTTAGTTGTATGTTGATAGGACTATGCATTGAGGGCAAGGGTGAGAGAAGCTTCTTCCTAAACATAGAAACTGATACATACGGGATTGAAGGGGGGCCAATATATATCTTAATGCTATGGTTGGGTTTTACCTTAATGAACGTTAGTAGTTGTAGATGCTTGCTAATAGTTCCAATCATAAGTGCATAGAATTCCAAGTAATGGACGACATGCTAGCAGTGGCCTCTCCCGCATAAAACTTGTTATCAGTCTAGCAACATAGTCAATTGGTAAGGGACAATTCAGCAAAACCTACCACTACTAATCCACACTCGTTATACTAAGTTAATTGTTTATTTATCTAAACATCACCTAACTTTTATTTTCACATTCTTTATTATCTTGCAAACCTATCCCTTCATACCTACAAAGTACGTCTAGTTTCATACTTGTTCTAGGTAAAGCAAACGTTAAGTGTTCGTAGAGTTGTATCGGTGGTCGATAGAACTTGAGGGAATATTTGTTCTACCTTTAGCTCCTCGTTGGGTTTGACACTCTTATGTATCAAAAAAGCTACAAACGAACCCCTATACTTGTGGGTTATCAAGACCTTTTGTGGCACTGTTGCCGAGGAGCAATAGCGTGGGGTAAATATTCTTGTTTGTGCTTGTTTGCTTTATCACTAAGTAGTTTTTATTTTCTATTCTAAGTTGTTCTCTTTCTTTAGTTATGGATATGGAACACGAAATACCCCAAAAAATAGTTGTACTTGCTACTCATGGAGATGGGGAACCTCCTAAAACCCTCGATGCTCGTTATGTGAAAAATATTAAACACTACTTTGATAATCCCGAGAAAACCCATTCAACATGATAATGGGAGACACGTTAGATCAACGTGAATACTTTAGGGATTATTGCTTGACATATGAAGGGAAACTGTTATGGGATCAAATTGATATGTTGCATTGGTATGCTTGGAATTTATGCCAGAGATATGATTATACTTGTTGCTCTAGGATGAAGGCTCGCACCTTCCCTTTCAATGTGAGTTTAATGAAAATGAAACCTTAGCTTCTTATGCTAATGGTAGATATCATTACTATGACGTGGAATGAATAGAAGAATTTGGTGCTTTTAAGGGTGTTATGAAACTGAATCTTTGTTTGAAAATTATGAAGAATATGATGATGCCATTTACACCTGAAGATTTTACTATAATTAAATATTTCTATGAGAATTATGAATATAATGCCAATATTAATGAGTTTGTTGAGAAAGTCTCCGCTGTCAAAGAAGAGATTAATATTTTGCAGGAAACTATGGAGGAAGAAATTGATGAAACTATGAGCTCATTGGATGAAAAAGATGATGAGGAGAGCAAAGAACAAAAGGAGGAAGAGCGGATTAGCTACCCATGCCCACCTTATAATGAGAGTAGCTCTTCAACTCATACATTATTTAATTTCTCTTCGTGCTTACCGAAGGATGAATGCCATGATGATTGCTATGATCATGTTGATTCTTTTGAAATATCCCTTTTTGATGAACTTAATGCTTGCTATGTTTGTGGCCAAGATTCCAATATGAATTATGCTTATGGAGATGAACTTGATATAGTTCCTTATGTTAAAAATGAAATTGTTGCTATTGCACCAACACATGATAGTCCTATTATCTTCTTGAATTCTCCCAACTACACTATATCGGAGAAGTTTGCTCTTGTTAAGGATTACATTGATGGGTTGCCTTTTACCGTTGCACATGATAATTTTGATGAATATAATATGCATGTGCTTGCTCCTCCTACTTGCAATTATTATGAGAGAGGAACCACATCTCCGCCTCTCTATGTTTCCAACACGGTAAAATAGCAAGAAACTGCTTATGCTATGTATTGGCCTTTACTTGATGTGCATGAATTGTTCTTTTATGACATGCCGATGCATAGGAAGACAGTTAGACTTCATAATTCCATGATATATGTTGCTTTGTGCTTACTCCTAAATTATAAATCATTGCTATTTAAAATTGGCTTTGATATATCTTGGGATCCGGGTGGATCGATTACTTGAGCACTTTATGCCTAGCTTAATGGATTTAAAGAAAGTGTTGCCAGGAATACAACCCGAAAGTTTTAGAGAGTCATGTAATTTTGTTGTGTGCTTTTATAAAGTTTTAAAAAAATATAGAGGGGAACTTAAAAAACTTTTTCAAAAAGAGAAGCGATTGGAAGGTTATGCATTAGAGAAGTGAGGGTCGACCGTGAACTTGTGTTCATGCTCATGGAAACAATGTAGATTTTTTCATGGAAGTTTCTCACAAAAGTAATTATCCCCTTGTACAAACCCATTTTATTATAAAAATAATGTGCCAAGATTTGCCTTTAGGATGATTAGATTGCTTGTTGGTATGTGCGGTGCAAAAACAGAAACTTTGGGTGTAGTGCGTGATTTTACATTTTTTACTGGAATGTCAAAAGTTTCTAAAATTTTTACACAATACTTCTATGGAAATTGTTTAATTTTTTCCTAATTTTTCAGAATTTTTGGAGTTACAGAAGTATGGTCAATTCAGATTACTACATATTGTCCTGTTTTTGACAGATTCTGTTTTTGATGCATTGTTTTGCTTGTTTTGATGAAACTATTGATTGTATCGGTGGTATAAGCCATGGAGATGTTATAATACAGTAGCTACAATGCAAAACAAAATATGAATTGGTTTGCAACAGTACTTAAAGTAGTGATTTGTGAAAGTGCGTTACATCGACTAGAGGGGGGGTGAATAGGCGATTTTTATGAATTCTTCATTGAGGAATTTCAGGGTGAGGAAATTCCTAAACGAAGAACTACTTGCAGCGGAATAAGTACTCAGGTATAAGCATAACAGAGCAACAGCATAGTCATCATGATGAAATGAAAGACAAACACAGAGTACCGAAAGCGTAAACACATGATAAGCAGGATGAAGACAAACAGACTGAAGAAATAGGATTGAGGAATTAGAGAAAGTCTTCAGTCAAAGTCTTCAATCAGTAATGATCAGGTACATCTACACATAAATGAGGAAATGAAAGGGTTGAGGAAATAGAACCAGTAGGCTTGGTGAAGACAATGATTTGGTAGACCAGTTCCAACTGCTATGACAGTTGTAAGTCTGGTTGGAGCGGCTGAGTATTTAAACTCGAGGACATGCTGAAGGAAATATGCCCTAGAGGCAATAATAAAGTTATTATTTATTTCTTTATTTCATGATAAATGTTTATTATTCATGCTAGAATTGTATTAACCGGAAACATAATACATGTGTGAATACATAGACAAACATAGTGTCACTAGTATGCCTCTATTTGACTTGCTCGTGAATCAAAGATGGTTAAGTTTCCTAGCCATGAACAAAAGAGTTGTCATTTGATTACTGGGATCACATCATTAGGAGAATGATGTGATTGACTTGACCCATTCCATTAGCTTAGCACACGATCGTTTAGTATGTTGCTACTGCTTTCTTCATGACTTATACATGTTCCTGTGACTATGAGATTATGCAACTCCCGTTTACCAGAGGAACACTTTGTGTGCTACCAAACTTCACAACGTAACTGGGTGATTATAAAGGTGCTCTATAGGTGTCTTCGAAGGTACATGTTGGGTTGGCGTATTTCGAGATTAGGTTTTGTCACTCCGATTGTCGGAGAGATATCTCTAGGCCCTCTCGGTAATACACATCACTTAAAGCCTTGCAAGCATTGCAACTAATGAGTTAGTTGTGGGATGATGCATTACGGAATGAGTAAAGAGACTTGCCGGTAATGAGATTGAACTAGGTATTGGATACCGACGATCGAATCTCGGGCAAGTAACATACCGATGACAAAGGGAACAACGTATGTTGTTATGCAGTTTGACCGATAAAGATCTTCGTACAATATGTAGGAGCCAATATGAACATCCAGGTTCCACTATTGGTTATTGACCGGAAACAGTTCTAGGTCATGTCTACATAGTTCTCGAACCCGTAGGGTCCGCACGCTTAAGGTTTCGATGACAGTTATATTATGAGTTTATGAGTTTTGATGTACCAAAGGAGTTCGGAGTCCCGGATGAGATCGGGGACATGACGAGGAGTCTCGAAATGGTCGAGACATAAAAATTGATATATTGGACGACTATATTCGGAGTTCTGAAAGGTTCCGAGTGATTCGGGTATTTTTCGGAGTACCGGGGAGTTACGGGAATACGGGGAAGAGTATTGGGCCTTAATGGGCCTTAGTGGGAAGGAGCCAGGAGGTGGCGCGCGCCCCTCCCAAGCCCAGTCCGAATTGGACAAAGGATTTGGGGCGCGGCCCCCCTCTCCCTTCCTTCTCCACTTCCCTCCTTCCCCCCCTTCTCCTAGTTGGACTAGGAAAGAAGGAGTCCTACTCCCGGTGGGAGTAGGACTCCCCATGGCGCGCCCTCCTCCTAGGGCCGGCCTCCTCCTCCCTTGCTCCTTTATATACGGGGGCAGGGGGGCACCCCATGACACACAAGTTGATCTACGGATTGTTCCTTAGCCGTGTGCGGTGCCCCCCTCCACCATATTCCACCTCGGTCATATCGTCGCGAAGTTTAGGCGAAGCCTTGCGCCGGTAGAACATCATCATCGTCACCACGCCGTCGTGCTGACGGAACTCATCCCCGACGCTTTGCTGGATTGGAGCCCGGGGAACGTCATCGAGCTGAACGTGTGCTGAACACGGAGGTGCCGTACGTTCGGTGCTTGGATTGGTCGAGTCGTGAAGATGTACGACTACATCAACCGCGTTGTCATAACGCTTCCGCTTATGGTCTACGAGGGTACGTGGACAACACTCTCCCCTCTCGTTGCTATGCCATCACCATGATCTTGCGTGTGCATAGGAATTTTTTTGAAATTACTACGCTCCCCAACAGTGGCATCCGAGCCTGGTTTTATGCGTAGATGTCATATGCACGAGTAGAACACAAGTGAGTTGTGGGCGATACAAGTCATATTGCTTACCAGCATGTCATACTTTGGTTCGGCGGTATTGTGAGATGAAGCGGCCCGGACCGTATTACGCGTACGCTTACACGAGACTGGTTTCACCGTTACGAGCACTCATGCTTAAAGGTGGCTGGCGGGTGTCTGTCTCTCTCACTTTAGCTGAATCGAGTGTGGCTATGCCCGGTCCTTGCGAAGGTTAAAACAACACTAACTTGACGAACTATCGTTGTGGTTTTGATGCGTAGGTAAGAACGGTTCTTGCTAAGCCCGTAGCAGCCACGTAAAACTTGTAACAACAAAGTAGAGGACGTCTAACTTGTTTTTGCAGGGCATGTTGTGATGTGATATGGTCAAGACGTTATGCTATATTTTATTGTATGAGATGATCATGTTTTATAACCGAAGTTATCGGCAACTGGCAGGAGCCATATGGTTGTCGCTTTATTGTATGAAATGCAAACGCCCTGTAATTGCTTTACTTTATCACTAAGCGGTAGCGATAGTCGTAGAAGCAATAGATGGCGTAAACGACAATGATGCTACGATGGAGATCAAGGTGTCGCGCCGGTGACGATGGTGATCACGACGGTGCTTCAGAGATGGAGATCACAAGCACAAGATGATGATGGCCATATCATATCACTTATATTGATTGCATGTGATGTTTATCCTTTATGCATCTTATCTTGCTTTGATTGACGGTAGCATTTTAATATGATCTCTCACTAAAAATTATCAAGAAGTGTTCTCCCTGAATATGCACCGTTGCCAAAGTTCGTCGTGCCCAGACACCACGTGATGATCGGGTGTGATAAGCTCTACGTCCATCTACAACAGGTGCAAGCCAGTTTTGCACATGCAGAATATTCAGGTTATACTTGACGAGCCTAGCATATGCAGATATGGCCTCGGAACACAGAGACCGAAAGGTTGAGCGTGAATCATATAGTAGATATGATCAACATAGTGATGTTCAATATTGAAAACTACTCCATCTCACGTGATGATCGGTTATGGTTTAGTTGATTTGGATCACGTAATCACTTAGATGACTAGAGAGATATCTATCTAAGTGGGAGTTCTTAAGTAATATGATTAATTGAACTTTAAATTATCATGAACTTAGTCCTGGTAGTATTTTGCAAATTATGTTGTAGATCAATAGCTTGCGTTGTTGCTTTCATATGTTTATTTTGATATGTTCCTAGAGAAAATTGTGTTGAAAAATGTTAGTAGCAATGATGCGGATTGGATCCGTGATCTGAGGTTTATCCTCATTGCTGCGCAGAAGAATTATGTCCTTGATGCACCGCTAGGTGAAAAACCTATTGCAGGAGCAGATGCAGACGTTATGAACGTTTGGCTAGCTCAATATGATGACTACTTGATAGTTTAGTGCACCATGCTTAACGGCTTAGAATCGGGACTTCAAAGACGTTTTGAACGTCATGGACCATATGAGATGTTCCAGGAGTTGAAGTTAATATTTCAAGCAAATACCTGAGTTGAGAGATATGAAGTCTCCAACAAGTTCTATAGCTAAAAGATGGAGGAGAATCGCTCAACTAGTGAGCATGTGCTCAGATTGTCTGGGTACTACAATCGCTTGAATCATGTGGGAGTTAATCTTCCAGATAAGATAGTGATTGACAGAATTCTCTAGTCACCACCACCAAGTTAGTAGAACTTCGTGATGAACTATAGTATGCAAGGGATGACGAAAATGATTCCCGAGCTCTTCGTGATGTTGAAATCGACGAAGGTAGAAATCAAGAAAGAGCATCAAGTGTTGATGATTGACAAGACCACTAGTTTCAAGAAAAGGGCAAAGGGATAGAAAGGGAACTTCAAGTAGAATGACAAGCAAGTTGTCACTCCCGTGAAGAAGCTCACAGCTGGACCAAAGCCTGAAACTGAGTGCTTACACTGCAAAGGAAATGGTCACTGGAAGCGGAAATGCCCTGAATATTTGGTGGATAAGAAGGATGGCGAAGTGAACAAGGGTATATTTGATATACAGGTTATTGATGTGTGCCTTACTAGTGTTTATAGTAGCCCCTGAGTATTTGATACTTGTTCAGTTGCTAAGATTAGTAACTCGAAACAGGAGTTATATAAACAGAGACTGGTTGAAGGGGAAGTGACGATGAGTGTTGGAAGTGGTTCCAAGATTGATATGATCATCATCACACACTCCCTATACTTTCGGGGTTAGTGTTGAACCTAAATAAATGTTATTTGGCGTTTGCGTTGAGCATGAATATGATTTGATCATGTTTATTGCAATATGGTTATTCATTTAAAATCAGAGAATAATTGTTGTTCTGTTTAAATGAATAAAACCTTTGATGGTCATACACCCAATGAAAATAGTTTGTTGGATCTCGATCGTAGTGATACACATATTCATAATATTGATGCCAAAAGATGCAAAGTTGATAATGATAGTGCAACTTATTTATGGCACTGCCGTTTGGGTCATATCGGTGTAAAGCGCAGGAAGAAACTCCATAAAGATGGATTTTCGGAATCACTTGGTTATGAATCATTTGATGCTTGCGAACCATGCCTTTTGGGCAAGATGACTAAAACTCTGTTCTCTGGAACAATGGAACGAGCTACTGACTTATTGGAAACAATACATACCGATGTATGCGGTCCAATGAGTGTTGATGCTCGTGGCGGGTATCGTTATTTTCTGACCTTCACAAGATGAATTGAGCAGATATGAGTATATCTACTTGATGAAACATATGTCTGAAATAATTAAAAGGTTCAAAGAATTTCAGAGTGAAGTGGAAAAATCATCGTAACAAGAAAATAAAGTTTCTACGATTTGATCGCGGAGACGAATATTTGAGTTCTGAGTTTGGAACAATGTGGAATAGTTTCACAGCTCACGCCACCTGGAACACCACAATGTTATGGTGTGTCCGAACATCGTAACTGCACTTTATTGGATATGGTGCGATCTATGATGTCTCTTATCGGTTTTACCACTATCGTTTTGGGGTTGTGCATTAGAGACAGCTGCATTCACGTTTAAAAGGGCACCATCTAAATCCGTTGAGACGACACCGTATGAACTATGGTTTAGCAGTAAACCTAAGCTGTCGTTTCTTAAAGTTTGGAGTTGCGATGCTTATATGAAAAAGGTTTTCAACATGATAAGCTCGAACCCAAATCGGAGAAGTGCGTCTTCATAGAATACCCAAAGGAAACTGTTGGGTTCTCCTTCTATCACAGATCCGAAGGCAAAACATTCGTTGCTAAGAATGGATCCTTTCTAGAGAAGGAGTTTCTCTCGAAAGAAGTGAGTGGGAGGAAAGTAGAACTTGATGAGGTAACTGTACCTGCTCCCTTATTGGAAAGTAGTTCATCGCAGAAATCTGTTTCTGTGACTACTACACCAATTAGTGAGGAAGTTAATGATGATGATCATGAAACTTCAGATTAAGTTACTACAAAACCTCGTAGGTTTTCCAGAGTAAGATCCGCACCAGAGTGGTACGGTAATCCTGTTCTGGAATTTATGTTACTAGACCATGATGAACCTACGAACTATGAAGAAGCGATGGTGAGCCCAGATTCCGCAAAATGGCTTGAGGCCATGAGATCTGAGATGAGATCCATGTATGAAAACAAAGTATGGACTTTGATTGACTTGCCCAATGATCAGCGAGACATTGAGATTAAATGGATCTTCAAGAGGAAGACGGACGCTGATAGTGTTACTATCTACAAAGCTAGAATTTTCGCAAAAGGTTTTCGACAAATTCAAGGTGTTGACTACGATGAGAGTTTTTCACTCGTATCTATGCTTAAGTCTGTCTGAATCATGTTAGCAATTGCCACATTTTATGAAATCTGGCAAATGGATGTCAAAACTGCATTCCTTAATGGATTTTTTTTAAAGAAGAGTTGTATATGATGCAACCAGAAGGTTTTGTCGATCCTAAAGGTGCTAACAAAATGTGCAAGCTCCAGCGATCCATCAATGGACTGGTGCAAGCATCTCGGAGTTGGAATATACGCTTTGATAAGTTGATCAAAGCATATAGTTTTAATACAGACTTGCGGTGAAGCCTGTATTTACAAGAAAGTGAGTGGGAGCACTACAGCATTTCTGAGAAGTATATGTGAATGACATATTGTTAATTGGAAATAATGTAGAATTTTTCTAGAAAGCATAAAGGATTGTTTGAAAGGAGTTTTTCAAAGAAAGACCTTGGTGAAGCTGCTTACACATTGAGCATCAAGATCTATAGAGATAGATCAAGACGCTTGATAAGATTTTTCAATGAGTACATACCTTGACAAGATTTTGAAGTAGTTCAAAATGGAACAGTCAAAGAAAGAGTTCTTGCCTGTGTTGCAAGGTGTGAAGTTGAGTAAGACTCAAAACCCGACCATGGCAGAAAATAAAAAAGAATGAACAGTCATTCCCTATGCCTCAGTCATAGGTTCTATAAAGTATGCTATGCTGTGTACTAGACCTATTGTATACCTTGCTCTGAGTTTGGCAAAGGAATACAATTTTGATCTAAAAGTAGATCACTAGAACAGCGGTCAAGAATATCCTTAGTGAGGACTAAGGAGATGTTTCTCGATTATGGAGGTGATAAAAGAGCCAGTCGTAAAAAGTTACAACGATGCAAGCTTTTACACCAATCCAGACGACTCTAAGTCTCAATCTGGATACATATTGAAAGTGGGAGCAATTAGCTAGAGTAGCTCCGTGCAGAGCATTGTGGACATAGAATATTTGCAAAATACATACGGCTCTGAATGTGACAGACCCGTTGACTAAACTTCTCTCATGAGCAAAACATGATCATACCTTAGTACTCTTTGGGTGTTAATCACATAGCCATGTGAACTAGATTATTGACTCTAGTAAACCCTTTGGGCGTTGATCACATGACGATGTGAACTATGGGTATTAATCACATACAGATGTGAATATTGGTGTTAAATCACATGGTGATGTGAACTAGATTATTGACTCTAGTGCAAGTGGGAGACTGAAGGAAATATGCCCTAGAGGCAATAATAAAGTTATTATTTATTTCCTTATTTCATGATAAATGTTTATTATTCATGCTAGAATTGTATTAACCGGAAACATAATACATGTGTGAATACATAGACAAACATAGTGTCACTAGTATGCCTCTACTTGACTAGCTCGTGAATCAAAGATGGTTAAGTTTCCTAGCCATGGACAAAAGAGTTGTCATTTGATTAACGGGATCACATCATTAGGAGAATGATGTGATTGACTTGACCCATTCCGTTAGCTTAGCACACGATCGTTTAGTATGTTGCTACTGCTTTCTTCATGACTTATACATGTTCCTGTGACTATGAGATTATGCAACTCCCGTTTACTAGAGGAACACTTTGTGTGCTACCAAACGTCACAACGTAACTGGGTGATTATAAAGGTGCTCTACAGGTGTCTCTGAAGGTACATGTTGGGTTGGCGTATTTCGAGATTAGGTTTTGTCTCTCCGATTGACGGAGAGGTATCTCTGGGCCCTCTCGGTAATACACATCACTTAAAGCCTTGCAAGCATTGCAACTAATGAGTTAGTTGTGGGATGATGTATTACGGAACGAGTAAAGAGACTTGCCGGTAACGAGATTGAACTAGTTATTGGATACCGACGATCGAATCTCGGGCAAGTAACATACCAATGACAAAGGGAACAGCGTATGTTGTTATGCGGTTTGACCGATAAAGATCTTCGTAGAATATGTAGGAGAGAATATGAACATCCAGGTTCCACTATTGGTTATTGACCGGAAATAGTTCTAGGTCATGTCTACATAGTTCTCGAACCCGTAGGGTCCGCACACTTAAGGTTTCGATGACAGTTATATTATGAGTTTATGAGTTTTGATGTACCGAAGGAGTTCGGAGTCCCGGATGAGATCGGGGACATGACGAGGAGTCTCGAAATGGTCGAGACGTAAAGATCGATATATTGGACGACTATATTCGGAGTTCGGAAAGGTTTCGAGTGATTCGGGTATTTTTCGGAGTACCGGGGAGTTACGGAAATACGGCGAAGAGTATTGGGCCTTAATGGGCCTTAGTGGGAAGGAGCCAGGAGGTGGCGCGCGCCCCTCCCAAGCCCAGTCCGAATTGGACAAAGGGTTTGGGGCACAGCCCCCGTCTCCCTTCCTTCTCCACTTCCCTCCTTTCCCCCCTTCTCCTAGTTGGACTAGGAAAGAAGGAGTCCTACTCCCGGTGGGAGTAGGACTCCCCTTGGCGCGCCCTCCTCCTAGGGCCGGCCTCCTCCTCCCTTGCTCCTTTATATACGGGGGCGGGGGGGCACCCCATGACACACAAGTTGATCTACGAATCGTTCCTTAGCCGTGTGTGGTGCCCCCCTCCACCATATTCCACCTCGGTCATATCGTCACAAAGTTTAGGCGAAGCCTTGCACCGGTAGAATATCATCATCGTCACCACGCCGTCGTGCTGACGAAACTCATCCCTGACGCTTTGCTGGATTGGAGCCCGGGGAACGTCATCGAGCTGAACGTGTGCTGAACACAGAGGTGCCGTACGCTCGGTGCTTGGATCGGTCGAATCGTGAAGACGAACGACTACATCAACCGCGTTGTCATAACGCTTCCGTTTACGGTCTACGAGGGTACGTGGACAACACTCTCCCCTCCCGTTGCTATGCCATCACCATGATCTTGCGTGTGCGTAGGAATTTTTTTGAAATTACTACGTTCCCCAACACATGCAGTCCCAGACACACAGTCCTCACCATATTCCCCTTGAGCTAAGATCACACAGACCTCGCCCAACAGTAGTGGTAAGTCTTCACAGGTGACTTCCAAAACTTCACAGACTTTGGTCACTCAGCATCCTTAATTCCTCTTGGATGCTCAGACCATCACGCCTAGCCGTCTGGAGGATACACATTCCTCAAAGGTAACAAGTGTCGGTTCCACACAGGAACAATCTCTTCAGTGATGCTCAATCACTTTGGGGTTTGTAGGTTTGGGTTGGGATTTGGGTTTTGCTCACTCGATAATTTTCGCTCAAAGTCCTCGGAGGAATGGGATGCTCTCAAATGACAAGTGTCAGTTTCTCTCGGAGCAGCCAACCAGCTAGTGGTTGTAGGGGGCGGCTATTTATAGCCTAGGGAGCAGCCCGACATGATAAGACATAAATGCCCTTGTCTGATATGACTGTTAGGTGGTAGGATATTTTGGGACAGCTGGCGCGTGGCACAACAACGGTCGGATTTGAGGTTCGAATTCCTCAGGGCTATCATGTTCCTCACTGTTTAGGCAATTCGCACTGGCGAATTCCTAACTCCTCAGTTAGAACAAATTTCTTAGAGACCAGAAGAACTTTGTCTCTGTCACTGAAGAAATTGACTGAACTGATATGAGATTCCAATGGCTTCACTCGAAGGATTGGGTAGGTGTAGGATTTTGAGATGAGCATCACTTGGAAATCTGTTTCCTTAGTATTAGCTCGACCCCCTTTAACAGTACGGTGTTTCCTATGACTCAAGAAGAAGAAAATGAAACTACGAAAACAAAAGTCTTCACGCTTCAGATTCCTCGCATGAATATCGAAGTCTTCACGGTCACACCAATTTCTTCACTTTCAAAGTCTTCAGGAGAACCAAAGTCTTCAGCCGAGGACATTCATTTTTAGGGGTCGACTTTCACTATAAATATCAAACTCCTCATTGACTTATAGAGCCTGTGTACACTCACAAACATATTAGTCCCTTAACCTATAAGTCTTCAATACACCAAAATCACTAAGGGGCACTAGATGCACTTACAATCTCCCCCTTTTTGGTGATTGATGACAATATAGGTTAAGTTTTCAACGGGGATAAACATATGATTGAAAGTGCTCAATATTGGGGAATTTGATTGCAAGATATAGAAGAACTCCCCCTGAAGATGTGCATAGTGAGGAATTTGCTTTTGAAGCAATGCACATTTGAAGAGTAGAATCATGGAGATATCCCCCTATATCTTGTAATTCATGCACGCATTTAACATATGAAATGAAGAATTTGAAATGCATAATGAAATATGGTGACTGATGTGATTCAGCAAGCGTGCATAACATTAGTGAGGAAATAGCATGCAGAAAAGCAGAGCAAAAGTATCAGGTCACCATCGGACTTAAGTTTACAACTCAATCAACAAAAGCTTCAGAAGAGCGAGAGTTGCAACTTAACAAAAAAAACGCCCATATATGTAGACCCGCTTGAAGACTAACTCAAATTTCTCCCCCTTTGTCATCAAATGACAAAAAGGGAAGAAAAGTGAGGACTAACGCCCCTGAAGAATTTCTTCACGAAGTTGATGGAGGAGCGTCAGCGTTGTTGGGGTCGTTTGTTGGAGAAGGGCCTGCCACAGTGTCGTCCAGATCTTCATTTTCATCAGTATCAAGGGACGAGGAATATGAACTGGGCACCAAGGGAGGAATAACAACTTTCTTGAATTTCTTCGGTGGGGGCTTAGCCCAGTCGAAGTCCTGCTTGAAGCCCATCTGCTTGAGATCCTCATCACCGTAAAGGTGAGATAATATAGCCCAGGTGCGATCAAACACTTCATTAAGGTAGTAATGGTTCTCCTTCACTGAATTATATGTGGCAGTCATGTTGTGAAGAATTGAACCAAACTGGCGTTTTACCCATTTGTGATTGCGATCCACCTTTTGATGAAGACTGAGGAGAAGCTCACGATCAGTCATCACCCTTGGAGTTGTTGCCTGACGACTTTGCTTGGATGCATTAGCGGCAGTATCATGAGTAGCGGAGTCATCATTGGTGGAGTATGAAGCAGCTTTGCGAAACTGTCCATCCAATGGTCGAATGCCCTCATCAATAACAGCAGTGGCCTTGCCCCTTTCATTAGCTGAGGAAAATGTCCATTTGAGGACTTCAATTGGGGGCAAGTAGCTGCCATGTTTGAGTGTATCAGCTTTGTAGTTGAGTGAAGACCTTGATCTGAGGAATCTCATAATCCAGGGAGCGTAAGGCTTCAACTCAAATGGGGACATTGCAACATTTGCTAAAGTCCTCATGAAGAAATCATGATAGTTCACAGGTATACCGTGCATGATGTTGAAAAGCAGATTCTTCATGATGCCAACGACTTCTTCATCATTCGAGTCGTGGCCTTTGATTGGACTCAATGTCTTCGTCAGAATGCGATAGACTGTCCTTGGCACATATTGCAATTCCTTCACGAGGAATTTGGTCCTTGAGGCTTGTCCAGGCTTCAGTGGCTTCATCAGCATTTGCATGAAATGATCTGACAACTCAATTTCAGAGTAGATCATACGCGCACCTTCTGGAGGAGGACTGACAGGCATGGCACGAGGCAATTCAGTTGCCGGTGCCTTATAGTGTGTGTTCTCGGTCATCCAGTCCAGCACCCAAGAGTTCACATCTTCAGCAGTTCCTGTGATGTGCAGCGTCGCATAGAATTGAAGAATGAGTTCTTCATTCCAATCGCATATGTTAGTGCAGAAATTGAGCAGGCCAGCATCATGAATGGCAGCGAGGACTAGCGCAAAACATGGCAGTGATTCCATATCCAAGTGAGGAATATGCTCATGGTTGAAGACTGTCCTTGTCGAACAACACTAAAGAATAGAAATTTGCTTGGCTGGCAGTCTAGAAGCGCTTCCTCCTCAAACGAGCAGAGTCATATGGATTATAGTCAGTGAAGAACACATGCTCATTGAAGAATGCATCAGCCTTGAACTTCGAAGTTTTAGAGAATGGATTCTTTGGCTAAGGATGAGGAGTGTCAATAATCTGAAGAATAACCTCTGGCATGTCAATTTCTGGAGCCGCAGGCTGAGGAATATCTTCTGCTTCACTAGCAGCTCAGGCCTCCATTTCTTCAGCATTTTCATCAGCACTAGTGGCTGGAATCTCTTCATGAATGAAAGGGGTGGCATGAATTTCTTCAGAGCCCATTTGAACTTCAGTTGGAGCCGGGGACTGAGGAATTTGTTGAATTGGTGTGAACAGAGGAGAGTTGGGGTGTTGGCTATCCCAAAAATCATCGTTCATCACAGGAGTGGTGCAGCCAGTGTCCACATCCTCATCCACTTCCATTTCTTCAATGCCGGCCTCTTCAATAGTAAACTGAGGCGTTGGCGATGATACCTGAGGAGTTGAAGTGAAAGCCTCAACTTCAATTTCCTCATCCATCTGCTCTGTGGAAGCAGCAGAGGGATCTTCTTCTGCAGATTCTTCAGGAATCTCATATTCTTCACCATAAGGAACAAGTTCCTTTGATGGCATGCTTGCAAGAGGATCAGCATCAATGGGATTGTCCATTGTACTTGTCAAAATCTTCGCCTTCTTGGGGTTGAAGATTCTATGGCAGCCGATGCTTCCCTCTTCTACAAAGCAGCAGCTCTGCAGCTTTGGTGTTGTTCACTTCCAGAGCAAAAGGAAGAACTGGGCTTGGCGTTGGTGCAGGCGGAGTAGTGGGAGTTGGATCAATTTCTTCAGGACCAACTAATGCAGTTGGCCTGTCATAAGCAGTTTCTTCAGGCGCAGCAGCAGAGTCTTCAGCTGGCCTGGCAGGTTCTTCAGGTGCAACACTAGTGGTTTCCCTGGCAGTTTCTTCAGCGGCTGGAATGTCTTCAGCAGCCCTGGTGCTTGCAGTTTCATCAGCAGCCTGATTTTCATCAGCAATGCTGGCAATTCCTTCAGTGGCTTGAGCAGATGCTTCAGCCTGAGTGACGTCAATGTGCACAGGAGCAGCAACACTTGACGTGAATTTCTTCGTCAGCTTGACGAATCTGAGTTTGGCACCCTGCCATTCAGCCTTGTAGGTGTCAAATTCTTTGCTGAGCTTTTTGATTTCAGCTTGCAGTGCTATGAGCTGCTCAAGCAAAAGACTGAGGACATTGTCCTTGAGATAGTGATGCTTCTTGTACTGCGCTTTCTTAGCCACTCTGGCTTGGTCATACTTCCACTTTTCTTCAGCTATGAACACCGTCACAACGTGACTTTGTCCAGGAGTGAGGCCCAACTCTGGCATTGGAGCATTTGGATCCTTGTGCCATAGATCGATGAAATCGAGCATTTTCTTCGGATCGATTAGAAGGGGCACAACACTCCCTTTGGATCTAGCGGCCCACTGCTGTCTGTCCATGATGATATCAGCTAATTCATCATCATCAGCTTCATCATCGGACGGTGTTTGAAAGACCACCTGCTTCTTGTGAGGACTTGGTCTAGTGCCTCGTCCAGTAGTGGCCTTGGTCTTCAGCAGAGTGGGGCTAGTCGATGAAGGATGAGCTGAAGAACTTGCTGAAGCTCCTGAGGCAATTGATATGCCAGTGGTCCTTTGGCACGTGGCGAGATGCATAGGTGCTGAGGACTTTGCCGGAGGAGCTGAGGGTTTTGAAACCCGAGGAATTCGAGCAGTCTGAGGAATTGGGGCAGCTTGAGGAAATTGCCTTGGTGGCACTAAGGAAATTGGCCATGAGGGCATTGAAGAAGAACTTGGTCGTGAGGGCATTGCTGAGGAAGGTGGTTTCTTGCCTGGATTATTTGGCATAGCCTTCTTGTTTGAAGAAGACTCAGCAGCGGCAGCTGCAGCAGCAGATGCCTCATTGAATTTCTTCACTGCTTCTTTGTCCTGCTTGGCCAGCTTAGCTTGCCGCCTGGCCCACTCATCAGCATAATCCTCACCATGTTTAAGGCTTCTTGGATCAGCTAGTTGGCCAGGTGCCAGAGGAGGTCTTGGGCATGGAGGGTTGAGAGCGAATTTCTTCATGTATTTGGGAGTGACATATCTGTACTCCCTCCACTCTCTTGCCCATCTTCTTTCTATCCTCTGAATGCGCACTTTGCGCTCATTCTTTGTTTCCTTGCCTTGAGTTGCCTCATCAGGCGTGCAGTACCCTGCATAGATATCCGTAGGGATCTCAAAAGCAGTACCGACCTCAAGCTTCTTTCCTCCTTTCTGAGGCCTTTTATCATCTGCCATTTTCTTCAACTGAGGAATTTGCACAATCGAGTTCTCTAAAGAAGTATGCAGCTTTTCTTCGAGGAATGCTGCAAATGAGTTAAGTTGATGAGAACCTAGTGATTCAGCAGCAGACATGTGTACCTGTGAATAGAGTATAGGTGCGAAGAATTTGAAGAGGTCATATGCGTTCTCAGAAGGTTTTGTAAATTGAACGAGTTTGAGGAAATTGACCCGATTTGTCTTGACAAATTTCACTAAGCGTTCTTTGTCTTAGGTTCTAGAGTTGTGCAGATCGTGAGATTCACACAATTGAGGAATCGTGATAAAAAATGTCACTTAGAGAAACATATCAAGAACTGAAGATTTGTGCTAGGTGTATAAAGTGTGGAGGTTGAAGAATAAACACCTTTTGAGGATTTGATGAAAATCATCAGTAGAATAAATGCGGTAAAAGTAACTTTTAATTACCCTTGATGAAGAACACGATGAACTATAAGAGTAGGTTTGGAAGTTCGTCGGCTCGGATCTTCCACACCCTAACTTGGCGGAGGAAGACGTCTACGGCGACGGTGGAGGGAAGATTTCCGCGGCCGACGCGAGTATGACGGCGACGAGGTCGAGGAAGTAAAGCTCTTCCTCACCGGCGACGATGGAGTTAGCGGCGGCACTAGGGTTTGAGAAGCTCGAGCGAGGGAGTGAGTTCGAGCGGAGTAAAAGTGAAATGAGGAAGGGAAGGGGGTATTTATAGCTGAGGTGAAACATTGTTCACCCGAAGAATTTGGACGAATGTGCCCATGTCCCTTCTCATTCATGCGACATGTGTCACCCATGTACTGAGAGGTGGAGATCATGTGAGATCATGGATGAATAGATAATTATATCGTGGAATGAGTAACGGTTTGAGAGGCAAAAGCCGAAAATTTCAGATAAGAATATTCTAAAGTTTTGTTCGCAATTTCTTCAGCTGACAGGACACGGTGAAGAATTTGAACGAGTTTCAAATAGAATGCACATGAAGAATGAACAGACTGGGTTGAGTTTATCATAGAGGGGGAAGGGTCCGATCACATTCACTTAGCAGAAAAGTCAATCATGAAGAATTAGCAATAAGTGAATGATGTAGAGGACATAAACTCATATAGTCAAATGAAGAACAATTGACGGAAAGAGTGAAGACAATGCAAAGTTGAAGAATTTGAAGAAATGAGGAAAAACTCAAATTGAAGATTTTCAACTTTGGTTGGTGGCGTGACCCACCGTATAAGAAAGCTGATTTCAGACACTGCATACAATTCTCGTAGGGTTCTGAGAATCAATTTCTTCATTAATTTCTTCACACTTAGAGGGTTAGTCTTCATTGATTGAAGAAAAACGTTACTTCGTGTGTTGCACATCTAAGTCATCAAGTCAGCATAAGTGTTAGGACGTGTGTCCTTTTCAAAGAACATTCGAAGATTCTAGGATATTTAGCTCACACTGCAAATTGCTAAATATCTTTTCATCCAAGGGCTTTGTGAAGATATCGGCCAGCTGGTCTTCAATACTTGCGTAGTCGATGGAGATGTCGCCCTTCAACACATGGTCACGAAGAAAATGATGACGAATTTGGATGTGCTTTGTCTATGAGTGTTGAACTGGGTTGTGAGAAATCTTGATAGCACTCTCATTGTCGCAGTAGAGAGGCACATTCTTCACGTTGATGCCATAGTCCTTGAGTGTTTGCTTCATCCATAGTAATTGAGCACAGCAAGATCCAGCAGCAATGTACTCAGCTTCTGCAGTGGAGAGTGATACATAGTACTGCTTCTTCGAGGACCAACATACCAAGGATCGTCCAAGGAATGACATGTGCCTGACATTGACTTGCGGTCCACCCAATCGCCAGCATAGTCAGAGTCTGAATATCCAATGAGATCAAAGGAAGAGCCCTTGGGATACCATAATCCAAGTGTTGGTATGTGAGCTAGATATCGAAGAATATGCTTCACAGCCTTATGGTGTGATTCCTTTGGTGTAGCTTGAAATCGGGCACACATGCAAACACTAAGCATAATATCCGGCCTAGATGCACATAGGTACAATAAAGAGCCAATCATGGAGCGGTATACCTTTTGATCGAAGTCTTTACCATTTTCATCAGTGCACAGATGGCCATTTGTGGGCATAGGAATTTTGACGCCTTTGCAATCTTGCACGCCGAATTTCCTCAACACATCCTTGAGGTATTTCTCCTGAGATAGGAATATACCATTGTATTGTTGACGAATCTAAAGACCTAAGAAGAATTTCAATTCTCCCATCATAGACATTTGATATTCTTCACTCATCATATAGGCAAATTCATCACTGTAACGTTGGTCAGTATAGCCAAAGATAATATCATCAACATATATTTGGCACACGAATAATTCATCATCATATGTTTTGGTGAAAAGAGTTGGGTCAAGTGAACCGGGTTTGAAGCCTTTCTTCATGAGGAATTCCTTCAGTGTGTCATACCACGCCCGAGGTGCTTGCTTGAGGCCATAGAGGGCCTTGTTGAGTCTGTAGACGTGATCTGGAAATTTTGGATCCTCAAAACCTGGTGGTTGAGCAACATATACTTCTTCCTCAAGCTTACCATTGAGGAATGCACTTTTCACATCCATTTGTTGTAAGATGATATTATGATGGTTAGCATAAGCAAGCAATATGCGAATAGCCTCAAGTCTAGCAATAGGTGCAAAAGTTTCATCGAAATCAATTCCTTCAACCTATGTGTAGTCTTGAGCTACAAGACGAGCCTTATTCCTCACCACTAGGCCATTTTCGTCTTGTTTGTTGAGGTAGATCCATTTGGTACCGATGATGTTGTGCTTGCGTGGGTCTGGTCGATTGACAAGCTCCCACACATTATTGAGCTCGAATTGATGCAATTCATCTTGCATGGCTTGAATCCACTCAGATTCCATGAATGCTTCATCTACTTTAGTGGGCTCTATGATAGAGACAAAAGCAAAATGCCCACAAAAGTTATATAAATGTGAAGCTTTTGAGCCGTGAGGGGACCTGGTGCACGAATGTCATCGATGATCTTTTCGACTTGCACTTCGTTTGCAATGCGAGGATGTGCGGGTTGACGACTTTGCTTAGGCCCAGCAGTTTCTTCAGGGCCAGTTTCTTCAGCAGCACCAGTATGATTTTCTTGATGATCAGGAATGACTTCTTCAGCAGATTCTTCGGTAGGGATGACATCCTCAGTAGCTTTGAACTTGATGGATTCCTCAGGTGACATTTCATCTAGCACAGGAGGTAGGTGCTCTCTTTGCGAGCCGTTAGTTTCATCGAACCGCACATCTACAGTTTCAACAACCTTGTGATGATTGATGTTGAAGACTCTGTAGGTGTGCGAGTCCTTTCCGTAACCAAGCATAAAACCCTCATGTGCTTTCGGTGCAAATTTAGAGTGATGGTGAGGATCTCTTATCCAGCATTTAGCACCGAAGACTTTGAAATAACTTACATTGGGTTTCTTGTTAGTGAGGAGTTCATATGAGGTCTATTTGAAGAATTTGTGAAGATATACCCTATTGATGATGTGGCATGCAGTATCAATTGCTTCAGGACAGAAACGCTCAGGTGTCTTGTATTCATCATGCATAGTGCAGGCCATCTCAACAAGAGTCCTATTCTTGCGCTCCACGATGTTATTCTACTGAGGAGTATAAGGAGCAGACAATTCGTGAGTAATGCCAAGCATATCGAGATATTCATCGAGGCCAGTGTTCTTGAACTCGGTTCCATTATCACTCCTGATATGCTTGATCTTCACACCGAAGTTAGTGGAAGCCCTTGAGGAAAATCGTCTGAAGACTTCCTGCACTTCATTTTTGTAAGTGATGATATGCACCCATGTGTAACGAGAGTAGTCATCAACTATGACAAATCCATATAAAGATGCAGAACTAGTGAACGTGGCATAATGAGTACGGACAAATAGATCCATATGAAGTAATTCAAAGGGACGAGAAGTGGTCATTATAGTCTTTGCGGGATGCTTGGCTCTAGTGATCTTTCCAGCCTCACAAGCCCCACAAAGATGATCTTTGAGGAATTTGACACCCTCGATGCCAATGATGTGCTTCTTCTTCGCGAGTGTATGCAAGTTCCTCATCCCAGCATGACCAAGTCGTCGATGCCATAACCAGCATTCTGAAGCTCTTGCAAGTAGACATGTGGCAGGCTGTGGTCCTGCAGAGAAATCAACAATATACAAGTCTCCTTTACTAAAGCCTTCGAAGACTTTGGAGTTGTCAGATTTCATTAGCACAAGGCAACGCAATTTGCCAAAGACAACAACCATATCGAGATCACAAAGCATTGAGATAGACATAAGATTGAATCCTAAGGACTCAACAAGCATGACTTGTCCATGTGTTTATCCTTTGAGATTGCAACCTTACCTAGACCCAATACCTTGCTTTTGCCTTTGTCAGCGTAGGTGATATGCTTCAGATGAGATGGTGACAAGTCAGTGTCCATCAACAAGCTCCTATCACTAGTCATGTGATTTGTACATCCACTGTCGAGGACCCACTCAGTAGCTTTGGGTTGTTCATCCTGCAGATGAATTAGTGCAACTTACGAACCCATATACTTCATCAGTGAAGAATATGATATCAATTTCATCAATAGTAACAGATATAGCAATATGAGGATGTGAGAAATGAATGAATCATTTCTTCATGATTAGCTTGCGTCCTTTCAAGCACATTCAGGTCTCCAGCAAATTCTTCAGACGATAAGTTCGTCTGGAGACCTGACCCTGCATAAGAGATTAGTTCTTTTTCTTCACCACCCACATCTGGAGGGGTGGCAAAGAGTTCATCATTCTGCGAGCTCCATAAGAAAATGATGGCATAGAAGCCAGTGCACTTTGTTTCACAGAAGAGTGGTTAGGATAACCATATGAATAAGCAAAGAAATTCTTCGAGGACTTATGAACATAATGGTTTGAAGAATAATGCACATATTCATGGCCCTTAGAATTTCCCTGCGAAACAGAAGTGTTAGCACGATGATGTTCATACGAGGATTTTGATCCGCGTGAGGAATTTGAACCACGTGAGGACTTGGATCCATATGAAGAATTTGGTCCATATGAAGAATTTGATCTGGGGTTCCTATTCTTCATGGGTGGTGTCATGATGACATTCACTTGAAGATTTTCAAGGCATCTTTTAGGAACCCAGATTTTCTTCATAGGGGGACTATTCCTGTAGTTAGTTCCAACATATCGAGCAAATACTTCACCGTTCTGATTCTTAAACAGTTTATAGTTGGAGTCAAATGACTCATCAGAGGAATATGAAGAATCAGAAGTAAATTCAGATAAAGTGCATGGATCTACAGGAGGTCCTTTCACAATAACCCATGAGGTTTTGGGGTACTGCTCAGGTTTCCAGTAGGTCCCCTCAGCATTGAGTTTCCTCTCAAAGGCAATACCCTCTTTCCTAGGGTTCCTGTTCAAGATCTGCTTTTTGATCACATCACATAGAGTCTGATGCCCTTTGAGGCTTTTGTAAATGCCTGTCACATACAATTCCTTCAGCCATTCATTATCGTCAGTGATACATGTGGTATCCTCAGATGAGGAATTTGTAACCATAGAGATAGTTGAAGAATTTGCAGCAAGAGAAGCATTTGAACATTCAGGTGATGAATTAGCAGATTCACGCTCAATGCATTTAAGACATGGTGGAATAAATTCTTCCTGAGCGGAACTGATCTGTTGAGAAAGCAAAGAATCATTTTCCTTCTGAAAATCTTCATAACTCGCTTTTAACTTCTCAAGATATTGTTTTTTCTGAAGAAATTCATAAGAAAGCTTCTCATGATCAGTTAGGAGAGTGTTATGATGATTTTGAAGGTTTTCAAACTTTGACTGAAGTTTTTGAAGACTATCAGTCAAAGCCTTAGTTCGATCCAATTCCTCACCCAACATATCATCGCTTTCATCTAGCATGTTTTGAACTTTTTCAAGAGCTCTTTGTTGTTTAGTGGCAAGGGAAGCAAGTTTGACATAGCTGGGGCCAAATTCATCACCTGATTCATCATCACTAGATTTGGAAAGGTAGCATTATGTTACCTTGGCACCCTTTCGTCATCACTAGGAGAATACTCAGCCGCTCCAATTCGGAAAGGTAGCATTCTGTTGCCTTGGCACCCTTTAAATACTCAAGGCGATTTTTATTCTTCACTGAGGAATTTCAGGGTGAGGAAATTCCTAAATGAAGAACTACTTGCAGCGAAATAAGTACTCAGGTATAAGCATAACAGAGCAACAACATAGTCATCATGATGAAATGAAAGGCAAACACAGAGTACTGAAAGCGTAAACACAGGATAAGCAAGATGAAGACAAACAGACTGAAGAAATAGGATTGAGGAATTAGAGAAAGTCTTCAGTCAAAGTCTTAAATCAGTAATGATCAGGTACATCAACACATAAATGCGGAAAAGAAAGGGTTGAGGAAGTAGAACCAGTTGGCTTGGTGAAGACAATGATTTGGTAGACCAGTTCCAACTGCTGTGACAGTTGTACGTCTGGTTGGAGCGGCTGAGTATTTAAACTCAAGGACACACAGTCCCGTACACACAGTCCTCACCGTATTCTCCTTGAGCTAAGATCACACAGACCTTTCCCAACAGTAGTGGTAAGTCTTCACAGGTGACTTCCAAACCTTCACAGACTTTGGTCATTCGGTAATCCACAATTCCTCTTGGATGCTAAGACCATGACACCTAACCGTCTGGAGGATACACAGTCCTCAAAGGTAACAAGCATCAGTTCCACACAGGAACAATCTCTTAAGTGATGCTCAATCACTTTGGGGTTTGTAGGTTTGGGTTGGGATTTGGGTTTTCCTCACTCGATGATTTTCGCTCAAAGTCCTCGGAGGAATGGGATGCTCTCAAATGACAAGTGTCAGTTTCTCTCGGAGCAGCCAACCAACTAGTGGTTGTAGGGGGTGGCTATTTATAGCCTAGGGAGCAGCCCGACATGATAAGACTCAAATGCCCTTGTCTGATATAACCGTTAGGTGGTAGGATATTTGGGACAGCTGGCGCGTGGCACAGGAACGGTCGGATTTGAGGTTCGAATTCCTCTGTGTAGGCAATTCGCACTGGCGAATTCCTAACTCCTCAGTTAGAACAAATTCCTTAGAGACTAGAAGAACTTTGTCTCTATCACTGAAGAAATTGACTGAACCGATATGAGATTTCCAATGGCTTCACTCGAAGGATTGGGTAGGTGTAGGATTTTGAGATGAGCATCACTTGGAAATCTGTTTCCTTAGTATTACCTCGACTCCCTTTAACAGTATGGTGTTTCCTATGACTCAAGAAGAAGAAAATGAAACTACGAAAACAAAAGTCTTCACGCTCCAGATTCCTCCCATGATTATCAAAGTCTTCACGGTCACACCAATTTCTTCACTTTCAAAGTCTTCAGGAGAACCAAAGTCTTTAGCCGAGGACATTCATTTTTAGGGGTCGACTTTCACTGTAAATACCAAACTCCTCATTGACTTATAGAGCATGTGTACACTAACAAACATATTAGTCCCTTAACCTATAAGTCTTCAATACATCAAAATCACTAAGGGGCACTAGATGCACTTACAATTTGCATTATTATACTAACAGATCTCACGAGGTTTCTGTTGAGTTTTGTGTGGACGAAGTGTTCAAAGATCGAGGAGGTCTTGATATGAGGAGAAGGAGGAGAGGAAAGAGTTCAAGCTTATATTAAGATGAACTCGGTGTTTGATCTAGAATCTCTCATCAGAAACATCCCTCACCAACACGATGATATCCGCACTGTCTTTCAAGCACATGACGAGGGCCTCAACTGGAGGAGATATAATCTAAACAGGCAGGCATGGCTGCTGCTTCTAGGTTTCCACCAAGATCCAATAAATTACACGGAGATTCAAATGTTGTTAAGAGCTTCAGGAAGCTTCTCACCTAGGACAGGGAAAAGAGCACCAGGGCTGCGATTATGGTCAAAGTCAGAGTTGAAGATCTTTCTTTAATTTCTGCTAGTATCATCCAATCAAAGGAAGATGATTTCTTGGGGGGTTCTTGGGTTTTTCCAGTGGTTATTGTGCAGGAGGACATTTTGGGAGGAGGGCCTGCAGATGAAATTCCTTTCCCACCTAATGAAAATCCTCATCCACTACCTAATGTGCCTCATTTTCATCCAAATCAAGACATCCTAGTGGGACCTGTTGCTCAGCACCTCCCAGTTATTAACTTGGATGAGATAGAGGAGGAAGAAAATGAGTGGGAAGAAGGGCATTGGGCCTTTCCTCAAGCTCAGAATGAGGACCTTGTGGATGTAGAAATTGAAGCAGGGGAGTTCCTAGAACTGAATGGGCTTATGCAACCTTTAGACCTGGACCTCAATTTGCCAATTATTCAAGATGATAATCAGATGGGGGAAGTCAACCATAGTGATGTGACTATGTCTATTAATTCTGCTGGCAGTTATCACTGATGGATCTGTGGTTGTACCTACTCCAATTGGCCTACTCAATTTAAACATTGGGCCAATTCTGGAGCCCAATGTGTCCCTTCCCCTGATGCCTGAACCTGATGAGTTTCTCCAAAATGGGCCTGCACCTCAAGCCCGGCAACAAAGAATTGATGGACCTCAACTGGAACTAAACCCACTGCATGTAGATCATCTTCCTCTTGGGAAATAGCTAGACCTTCAAATTAACCTTCCTGCATACCACCACACTGCTAGTCCTGACAGAGCTCTGGACACTAAACTTTTCAAGTTTTCCAACACTTCTCAGGATGAAGTGGACATGAATTTATTCCACCTTGATCTGATGACAGCTGAACTTTTGTCAGCATCTCTGCAGAACCAAGTAAACACTGATCAAGATAATATGATTTTGGCAGAGGCTGATAATGTTCTGGATTGTTTGGGTGATAACAAGGAGGAGGGGAACATATAGGTTGCTCATTCTGGTATCTCAAGTAAAACGCATGCTGTTTCTGAACTAGAAAGGGATCTTCCGAGTTGCTCTAATGCCAAACTAGCTGCTGCTCACAATTCATTCAGTCCAGCAGTCTCAGTTTCTAATTACAGCTCCCCATCTCATCTTTCAGACTCATCCTCTAGTTCAATCCCCCTCCCCTCCTAGTTTTGAAGAAAAAGGAAAATATTTGAATACTCATATTAATTCTTCCCAAGAAATCTTTGAGCCTATCTTACAATTAATCGTTTCAGGAGAGCCAACCTTTGGATATGGGGATATGGAATCATTGGGTCCTCAATGGTTAGGCATATGGAAATCACACTTTGCCCCATCTCAACCAAGTGACAAGGTAATCAATATACCTTTTTACTGGGTGAATTTTATCATAATGGCATTAGTGTCTCCTTAGAAATTTGAGTGGACAAAGCAATTCCTTTCTTCACAAATGTGGAATATTATAGTTCAGGGGTCTGAAAATATAGTACTTGTTCCTTTTGTTGTACCTGAGAAATGCCCAACTACTCCTGTGCCAACCTGTGTTCTCAATACTAATATACAAGAAAGCAATTCTGAGAATATTCCTGTACATTTCTCTACTCCTCAAAGTAACAATAAAGTTTACTTTGAACAGGAAAAGCAAGGGGTCCTTGCCTCTACTACTAGTGCCTTGCATATCAACAGGAAAAGGAAAGAGAAAGGGCCACTGGTGGAAATAGAGGTAAGGAGGAGTTTGAGAATTCATGACCTTCAAAAAGGTTTTAAAAGGGCCACCTGTGTTAACAAAAATTGCTTATCATGCAATGCTGACCCTCATGTCATTGATGGAAAGGTTGTCAAGAATCTAAACATGTCTTTCTGCAAGGTGCCCCAGAAGGAAACCACTAAGGAGATCCTGAAAACAAAGACGAAGAAGAGAATGGAGTCCAAGGAGGCCAAGCAAGATAAGGAGGCTGGGAACAAGGAATAGTGAGCTGGAAAGTTAGGACTCTGTTAGTCTAAGGAACTTTGAGCCATCATGTCAAGTACTCATGTAATATTCAGTGGTGTTTGTCGGTCTTGCCTAAGTTTGGGACTTTTGTTGATAGTTGCTATTCTGAACCTCTTAAGGGATGATTTCATTTTGTCAATAGTTATGCTGCACCTAAATGTGGTTCTAGTTATGATACTGGTCTTGGGTATTTTTGGCTTTACTATGCATAAAGAAAAGATCTTCTCAGATCTATGGCAAAGACAAAATGTGTTCAATGAATAGGCAATGGAAATTTTTTAATTGGAATATTAGAGGAATGGGAGATAAAGACAAATGGCTAGCTCTCAACAATAAGATTGAGGAATTCCAATGTGACATTGTTTGTTTGCAGGATACTAAAATACAAAATATAGATATTGCAATCCTCAGAAATGCCATTCCAAAAAGATTGAATAAATTGTAATTTGTCCCTTTTGTGGGAGCAGCAGGAGGTCTTTTGGTTGCCTAGAATGACAAGATATTTGAGAGCAAAAAGGTGTTTCACAACAATTTTGCACTTTCAACTGAATTCACCACCAACTTTAATGATAGTAAATGGATTTTAACAAACATATATGGACCATGTCAAAATGATAAAAGAGCATAATTCCTTGAATGGTTTCAGAATATTGACATGCCAACTGATTGGGACTGGCTTGTAGTGGGAGATTTCAATTATATTAGATATCCAGTCAACATAAGTAGACCAGGAGGTGATACTCAGGATATGATGAATTTCAATGCTGCAATCAGCCATCTAGGATTGGTGGAAATACCATTAAAGGGCGGAAACTTTACTTGGAGTAACATGCAGCAAGCCCCACTTATGGAGAAACTGGACTGGTGTTTTTCTTTAGAGTCTTGGACCTTAAATTACCCAAACACTAGTGCTTTCTGTCTGGCCAAACCAACTTCTGATCATGTTCCTTGTGTCATACAAATTGGAACAAGCATTCCCAAATCAACTATGTTCATATTTGAAAACTATATGTTGAAAATCCCAGGGTTTCAAGACACAGTTAAAAGTATATGGGAACAAAAGGTCCATGCTAGCTCTAGTGCCAAGAGGATTACAACCAAACTCAAGTGGTTTAGGAAAGGTTTAAAAATTTGGTCCAGGAGCATCTCTTAGCTTTCAGTGCTGATTAAGAACTCCAATCAATTGATATTGCTTTTTGACATCCTAGAAGAATATAGAGAGCAAACTATTGAAGAATTGAATGGTAGAAATATCATCAAGCAACACTTGAAAAATCTCCTGCCCTACCAAAACATTTACTGGAAACAGAGAGAAACAATTCATTGGGTCAAATTTGGAGATGAGAATACATTCCAAGCCACAGCTACCATAAAGTACAGGAACAATAACATCAAAACACTTCTAGATGAAAATCTTGCTGAACATATAGAACATCAAGCCAAAGCAGCTATTTTATGGAGAGCTTTCAAGGAAAGAATGGGTTCCACAAGGCCTATAAGTGAGTTCTTTAACATGGAGGAATTGTTGTCCAATAGCCTAAATCTTTCTGACCTGGAAAATCCTTTCTCAAAGGAGGAAATTGATAAAGTGATCAAAGAATTACCTGCTGATAAAGCGCCAGGACCTGATGGATTTAATGGGGCATTTATAAAAGCTTGCTGGAATATAATTGCAAAGGATTTCTGTGAGCTAATCAATGACTTCTTTCTGGGATCTATTGAACTGCAACCTATCAATGGCTCTTACATCACTCTTATTCCCAAAAAAGACAATCCACATCATCCAGGAGACTTTAGACCCATCTCTTTGCTCAACTGCTCTATAAAGATCATTACAAAACTGCTGGCCAATAGACTTCAAAAAGTCATTTTACATCTGGTCCACAAAAACATATTTTGTTTCATCAAGAATAGATCAATACAAGATTGCCTTGCATGGGCTTTTGAATTTATACATCAATGCCAGCAATCTAAGAAGTCAATGATTCTCCTAAAACTTGATTTGAGAAAGCTTTTGACATGATTGAGCATGATACAATTATGGGAATTTTAAAGGCAAGAGGTTTTGGACAAAGATGGCTCAAATGGACAAAAATGATTTTAAGTTAATGGTACTCTTCAGTTTTGCTCAACGGAGTACCTAGAAAACAATTTCATTGCAAGAGGGGGGTGAGGCAGGGAGACCCATATTGTCCACTTCTTTTTGTTTTGGCTACAAGCTTTCTACAAACACTTTTGAATCAAGCAATGGAAGCAGACCTCATTCAACACCCCCTTCCCTCACACTCAAACATGGACTTTCCAGTCATTCAATATGCTGATGATACAATTCTGGTCTTACCAGCCAATAACAGGCAACTTCAGCAAGTGGATAACCTTCTGAAACACTTTACTGCACACAGAGGACTGAAGATCAACTTCCACAAGTCACTAAAGATCCCTCTCAATGTGGACACATCAGTGGTGCGCGAACTCCTCAATATTTTGGGATGAAAACAAGTAACATTCCCTTTCACATACCTAGGACTCCCACTCAGTACAAACAGGCTCAAGGCTGAAGATTTCACCCCCATTTATCAGCAAATGGAGAGAAGACTATCAGGATGCTCTACCATGCTATCTTATGATGGAAGACTGCTTTTAGTCAAGTCAATTTTTGCTGCTTTACCAATCTTCTTCATGAGCACACTTCCATTGCTTACCTCAATTACCTCTCAAATCAATAAATACTTGAGAGCATTCTTGTGGAGAAAATTTGGGCAAATAATTGCTGGCCCTGCTCTCATAACATGGGACAAGGTTTGTAGACCTAAAGAACAAGGTGGACTTGGTATTTTAGATGTGACAACTCACAACAGGGCTCTGCTAATGCAGAGCATTCACAAATTCATAAACAAACATCCTCTGCCATGGGTGGAGTTGATCTGGGAGACATACTATACCAAGTCAATTCCAGGTGACAAGCTGGAAGGATCCTCTTGCTAGAAGAATCATCTAAAACTACTGAAGGAATATAAAGACAATGTTGTTTGCAATGTGAGAAATGGAAGTTCTATGATGTTATGGCAAGATACATGGCTGGATCAACCTCTCAAAACAAATTTCTTGAACTCCACTCATATGCGTTGGATGAATTTATTTCTGTCAAAGAATGGAAATCTCAACAAGATCCCTCTCAGCTGTTTTACACACCAATGTCCACCCAAGCATATGATCAATTGTTATTACTACAAATTCAATTCAAAATCACGTGCAGGATCAAGCAAATGATCTATGGGTTTCCAAAGGTCAAAAAGGCAAATTCTCCTCCATGACAATGTACAATAACTTGATACCACAGCTAGAGAAGCAAATGATTTCCAAATGGCTATGGAAGAATGCATGTAGGCTCAGGCATAAAATCTTCTTCTAGTTGTTCCTACATGACAGAGTCAACACAAGGAATCTGCTAAACAGGAAAAGCTTTCACCTTGATTGTTATGAACGTGTGTTGTGTAACGATAGGACAGAGGAAGCTTTGAGACATCTCTTCTGGGACTGTGATTTTGCTCAGAGCTGTTGGCATAGTGTGTTGCCTAGGAAAAAGCTGGGAATTTCTTTATCAGATGACATTCATCTTCTCTACCAACTTTTACCAAAAGGCATTGCCATGGAGATTATCGTTCAAGGTTGTTGGGCAACTTGGTGCCAGAGAAATGGAAAAAAAATCAGAAATGAAGCACACGTATTAGATGCTGGAAGTTAAGACTAAAGGAAGATCTAAGTCTGGTGAATCATAGGATAAAAGCTAAGCATCTAAACACCTTGCAAAAGTGGATTGATGATCATCTAGAATGATGCCTTAAGAAGTTTCTAGAACAATATTTATCCACATGTTGGAAAAATCTGGAATAGGATAAACTCTTTTGATTTCTGTTTTGTTATTTGTACATATTTGATACATTAATAGAAAATAACATAGAACAATTGTTCTACGATTGGTGCTTCAAAAAAAGAGTTCAAGCTTGGGGATGCCCAAGGCACCTCAAGTAAATATCCAAGGAGACTCAAGCGTCTAAGCTTGGGGATGCCCTAGAAAGCATCTCATCTTTCTTCAACAAGTATCGGTATGTTTCATTTTCGTTTCGTTCATGTGATATGTGTAAATCTTGGAGCATCTTTTGTTTTTAGTTTTTAGTTTTCTTTTATGTAGCATGCTGGTATGAGATAGTCCATGGTTGATTTATAGAATTCTCATTGCACTTCACTTATATGTTTTGAGTATGGCTTTATAGAATGCTTCATGTGCTTCACTTATATCATTTAAATTTTGGATTGCCTGCTTCTCTTCACATGGAAAACCGTCATTTGTAGAATGCTCTTTTGCTTCACTTATACTTATTAGAGCATGATATTTTGTAGAAAGAATTAACTCTCATGCTTCACTTATATCTATCTAGAGAGTCAACAGGAATTGGACAATTGCATGGTTAGTTAGAAAATCCTACATGAAACTTGTAGATCACTGAATATGATATGTTTGATTCCTTGTAATACTTTGGGATATAGAGATGATAATATGTGGGAGGTACTAGTAAATGGTTGTGGTTAGTAGGAATATTGGTGTCAAGGTTTGTGATTCGCAAAGCATGCATGTATAGTCTCTCGTTATGCTATGAAGTTGGAGCATGATTTATTATTGATTATCTTCCTTATGAGTGGCGGTCGGGGTTGAGTGATGGTCTTTTCCTACCAATCTAGCCCCCTAGGGGCATGCGTAGTAGTACCTTGCTTTGAGAGCTAATAAACTTTTGCAATAAGTATATGAGTTCTTTATGACTAATGTGAGTCCATGGATTATACACACTCTTACCTTTCTGAAGGAAATATGCCCTAGAGGAAATAATAAAGTTATTATTTATATTTCCTTATATCATGATAAATGTTTATTATTCATGCTAGAATTGTATTAACCGAAAACTTAGTAAATGTGTTTATACATAGACAAACAGAGTGTCCCTAGTATGCCTCTACTAGACTAGCTCGTTAATCAAAGATGGTTAAGTTTCTTGACCATAGACATGTGTTGTTATTTGATGAACGGGATCACATCATTAGACAATGTTGTGATGGACAAGACCCATCCATTAGCTTATCATAAATGATAGTTAGTTTTATTGCTATTGCTTTCTTCATGACGTTCGACTACATCAACCGCGTTACTAAACGCTTCCGCTTTCGGTCTACGAGGGTACATGGACACACTCTCCCCGCTCATTGCTATGCTTCTCCTAGATAGATCTTGAGTGATCGTAGGTTTTTTTTAAATACTACATTCCCCAACAGTGGCATCCGAGCCAGGTCTATGCGTAGATGTTATATGCATGAGTACAACAAAAAGAGTTGTGGGCGATAATAGTCAAACTACTTACTAGCATGTCATTCTTTGATTCGGCGGTATTGTTGGATGAAGCGGCCCAGACCGACATTACATGACCGCGTTCATGAGACTGGTTCTACCGACGTGCTTTGCACACAGGCGGCTAATTGGTGTATGTTTCTCCAAATTTAGTTGAATCGAGTTTGACTACTCCCGGTCCTTGTTGAAGGTTAAAACAACACACTTGACGAAAAATCGTTGTGGTTTTGATGCGTAGGTAAGAACGGTTCTTGCTAAGCCCGCAGCAGCCACGTAAAACTTGCAACAACAAAGTAGAGGACGTCTAACTTGTTTTTGCAGGGCTTGCTGTGATGTGATATGGTCAAGACATGATGTGATATAATTTGTTATACGAGATGATCATGTTTCGTAACAGAGTTATCGGCAACTGGCAGGAGCCATATGGTTATCGCTTTATTGTATGCAATACTATCACCATGTAATTGTTTTACTTTATCACTAAGCGGTAGAGATAGTTGTAGAAGCAATAGTTAGCGAGACGATGACGATGCTACGATGGAGATCAAGGTGTCGCGCCGGTGATGATGGAGATCATGACGATGCTTCGGTGATGGAGATCAAAGGCACAAAATGATGATGGCCATATCATGTCACATATTTTTGATTGCATGTGATGTTTATATTTTATGCATCTTATTTTGCTTAGTACGTCGGTTGCATTATAAGATGATCCCTCACTAAATTTCAAGGTATAAGTGTTCTCCCTGAGTATGCACCGTTGCGAGAGTTCGTCATGCCGAGACACCATGTGATGATCGGGTGTGATAAGCTCTACGTTCACATACAATGGGTGCAAGCCAGTTTTGCACATGCAGAATACTCGGGTTAAACTTGAGGAGCCTAGCATATGCAGATATGGCCTAGGAACACTGAGACCGAAAGGTCGAGCGTGAATCATATAGTAGATATGATCAACATAGTGATGTTCACCATTGAAAACTACTCCATCTCACGTGATGATCGAACATGGTTTAGTTGATATGGATCACGTGATCATTTAATCACTAGAGGGATGTCTATCTAAGTGGGAGTTCTTAAGTAATATGATTAATTGAACTTTCATTTATCATGAACTTAGCCTTGATAGTATTCGCAAATTATGTTGTAGATCAATAATTTGCGATGTAGCTCCCCATTTTATTTATGATATGTTCCTAGAGAAAACTAAGTTGAAAGATGATAGTAGCAATGATGGGGACTAGGTCCGTGATCTGAGGATTATCCTCATTGTTGCACAGAAGAATTATGTCCTTGATGCACCGCTAGGTGAAAGAACTATTGTAGGAGCAGATGCAAACGTTATGAATGTTTGACAAGCTTGGTATGATGACTACTTGATATTTTAGTGCACCATGCTTTATGTCTTAGAACCGGGACTTCAAAAATGTTTTGAAACGCCACGGAGCATATGAGATGTTCCAAGAGTAGAAATTGGTATTTCAGACTCATGGCCGAGTCGAGAGGTATGAGATCTCTGACAAGTATTCTGCCTACAAGATGGAGGGGAATAGCTCAACCAGTGAGCATGTGCACAGAATGTCTGAGTACTACAATCACTTGAATCAAGTGGGAGTTAATCTTCCAGATAAGATAGTGGTTGATAGAGTTCTCTAGTCACTATCAACAAGTTACTGGAACTTCGTGATGAACTATAATATGCAAGGGATGACGAAAAGGATTCCCCGAGCTCTTCACGATGCTGAAATCGGCGAAGGTAGAAATCAAGAAAAGCATCAAGTGTTCATGGTTGACAAGACCACTAGTTTCAAGTAAAAGGGCAAGGGAAAGAAAGGGACTTCAAGAAGAATGACAAGCAAGTTGCCACTCCCATGAAGAAGCCCAAAGCTAGACCCAAGCCTGCAACTGAGTGCTTCTACTGCAAAGGAATGGTCACTTGAAGCGGAACTGCCCCAAACATTTGGTGGGTAAGAAGGATGGCAAAGTAAACAAAGGTATATTTGATATACATATTATTGATGTGTACTTTACTAGTGTTCATAGTAACCCCTCGGCATTTGATACTAGTTCAGTTACTAAGAGTAGTAACTCGAAACGGGAGTTGCAGAATGAACATAGACTAGTTAAGGGTGAAGTGACGATGTGTGTTGGAAGTGGTTCCAAGATTGATATGGTCATCATCGCACACTCCCTATACTTTCGGGATTAGTGTTGAACCTAAATAAGTGTTATTTGGTGTTTGCGTTGAGCATGAATATGATTTGATCATGTTTATTGCAATACGGTTATTCATTTAAGTTAGAGAATAATTGTTGTTCAGTTTACATGAATAAAACCTTAATGGTCATACACCCAATGAAAATGGTTTGTTGGGTCTCGATCATGTGATACACATATTCATAATATTGATGCCAAAAGATGCAAAGTTGATACTCATAGTGCAACATAATTGTGGCACTGCCGTTTAGGTCATATTGGTGTAAAGCGCATGAAGAAACTCCATGCTGATAGGTTTTTGGAATCACCTGATTATGAATCACTTGATGCTTGCGAACCATGCCTCATGGGCAAGATGACTAAGACTCCGTTCTCCGGAACAATGGAGCGAGCAATAGACTTATTGGAAATAATACATACCAATGTATGCGGTCCGATGAGTGTTGAGGCTCGCGGCGGGTATCGTTATTTTCTGACCTTCACAGATGATTTGAGAAGACATGGGTATATCTACTTAATGAAACACAAGTCTGAAACATTTGAAAAGTTCAAATAATTTTAGAGTGAAGTAGAGAATCGTCGTAACAAGAAAATAAAGTTTCTACAATCTGATCGCGGAGGCAAATATTTGAGTTACGAGTTTGGCCTTCATTTAAAACAATGTGGAATAGTTTCACAACTCACACCACCTGGAACACGAAAATGTAATGGTGTGTCCGAACGTCATAACTGTACTTTATTAGATATGGTGCGATCTATGATGTATCTCATCGATTTACCGCTATCATTTTTGGGGTTATGCATTAGAGAAAGCTGCATTCACTTTAAATAGGGCACCATCTAAATCCGTTGAGGCGACACTGTATGAACTGTGGTTTGGCAAGAAACCTAAGCTGTTGTTTCTTAAAGTTTGGGGCTACGATGCTTATGTGAAAAAGCTTCAACTTGATAAGCTCGAACCCAAATTGGAGAAGTGCGTCTTCATAGGATACCCAAAAGTAACTGTTGGGTACACCTTCTATCACAAATCCGAAGGCCAGATATTTGTTGCTAAGAATGGATCCTTTCTAGAGAAGGAGTTTCTCTCGAAAGAAGTGAGTGGGAGGAAAGTAGAACTTGATGAGGTAGTTGTACCTTCTCCCGAATTGGAAATTAGTTCATCACAGAAATCAGTTTGAGTGATTCCTACACCAATTAGTGAAGAAGTTAATGATGATGATCATGAAACTTTAGATCAAGTTACTACCAAACCTCGTAGGTCAACCAGAGTATGTTCCGCACCAGTGTGGTATGGTAATCCTATTCTGGAAGTCATGTTACTAGACCAGGACGAACCTACAAACTATGAGGAAGCGATGATGAGCCCAGATTCCATGAAATGGCTCGAAGCCATGAAATCTGAGATGTGATCCATGTATGAGAACAAAGTATGGACTTGTCCGATGATCGACAAGACAATGAGAATAAATGGATCTTCAAGAGGAAGGCAGACACTAATAGTAGTGTTACTATCTAGAAAGCTCGAATTGTCACAAAAGGTTCTCGACAAGTTCAAGGTGTTGACTACGATGAGATTTTCTCACTCGTAGCGATGCTTAAGTTTGTCCGTATCATGTTAGCAATTGCCACATTTTATGAAATCTGGCAAATGGATGTCAAAACTGCATTCCTTAATGGATTTCTTAAAGAAGAGTTGTATATGATGCAACAAGAAGGTTTTGTCAATCCTAAAGGTGCTAACAAAGTGTGCAAGCTCCAGCGATCCATCTATGGACTGGTGCAAGCATCTCTGAGTTGGAATATACGCTTTGATGAGTAGATCAAAGCATATAGTTTTATACAGACCTGCGGTGAAGCCTGTATTTGCAAGAAAGTGAGTGGGAGCACGACAACCTTTCTAGTAAGTATATGTGAATGACATATTGTTGACGGTAAACGACGTAGAATTTTCTGGAAAGCATAAAGGAGTGTTTGAAAGGAGTTTTTCAGAGAAAGACCTCGGTGAAGCTGCTTACATATTGAGCATCAAGATCTATGGAGATAAATCAAGATGCTTGATACAATTTTTCAATGAGTACATACCTTGACAAGATTTTGAAGTAGTTCAAAATGGAACAGTCAAAGAAGGAGTTCTTGCCTGTATTGCAAGGTGTAAAGTTGGGTAAGACTCAAAACACGACCACGGCAAAAAATAGAAAGAGAATGAAAGTCATTCCCTATGCCTCAGCCATAGGTTCTATAAAGTATGCTATGCTGTGTACCAAACCTATTGTGTACCTTGCCATGAGTTTGGCAAGGAGGTACGATATTGATCCAGGAGTGGATCACTTGACAGCGGTCAAAATTATCCTTAGGATACTAAGGAGATATTTCTCGGTTATGGAGATGATAAAGAGTTCGTCGTATAGAGTTATGTCGTTGCAAGCTTTTACACCGATCCGGATGACTTTGAGTCTCAATTTGGATACATATTGAAAATGGGAGCAATTAGCTAGAGTAGTTCCATGCAGAGCATTGTAGACATAGAAAATTTGCAATATACATACGGCTCTGAATGTGACAGACCCATTGACTAAGCTTCTCTCATAAGAAAAACATGATCACAGTACTCTTTGGGTGTTAATCACATAGCGATGTGAACTAGATTATTGATTCTAGTAAAACCATTTGGGTATTAGTCACATGGCAATGTGAACTATTGGTGTTAAATCGCATGACGATGTGAACTAGATTATTGACTCTAGTGCAAGTTGGAGACTGAAGGAAATATGCCCTAGATGCAATAATAAAGTTGTTATTTATATTTCCTTATATCATGACAAATGTTTATTATTGATGCTAGAATTGTATTAACCGGAAACTTAGTAAATGTGTGAATACATAGACAAACAGAGTGTCCCTAGTATGCCTCTACTAGACTAGCTCGTTAATCAAAGATGGTTAAGTTTCTTGACCATAGACATGTGTTGTTATTTGATGAATGGGATCACATCATCAGAGAATGATGTGATGGACAAGACCCATCCGTTAGCTTATCATAAATGATAGTTAGTTTTATTGCTATTGCTTTCTTCATGACTTATACATGTTCCTCTGACTATGAGATTATGCAACTCCCGAATACCGGAGGAACACCTTGTGTGCTATCAAACGTCACAACATAACTGGGTGATTATAAAGATGCTCTATAGGTGTCTCCGAAGGTGTTTGTTTGGTTGGCATAGATCAAGATTGGGATTTGTCACTCCGTGTTTTGGAGAGGTATCTCTGGGCCCTCTCGGTAATGCTCATCACTACAAGCCTTGCAAGCAATGTGACTAATGAGTTAGTTGCAGGATGAAGTATTACGGAATGAGTAAAGAGACTTGCCGGTAACAAGATTGAACTTGGTATGATGATACCGACGATCGAATCTCGGGCAAGTAACATACCGATGACAAAGGGAACAACGTATGTTGTTATGTGGTTTGACCAATAAAGATTTTCGTAGAATATGTAGGAGCCAATATGAGCATCTAGGTTCCGCTATTGGTTATTGACCGGAGATGTGTCTCGGTCATGTCTACATAGTTCTCAAACCCGTAGGGTCCGCATGCTTAATGTTCGATCACGATTTGTATTATGAGTTATGTGATTTGATGACCGAAGTTTGTTCGGAGTCCCGGATAAGATCATGGACATGATGAGGAGTCTCGAAATGGTCGAGAGGTAAAGATCGATATATTGGAAGGCTATATTCGTACATCAAAAAGGTCCGAATGATTCAGGTATTTTTCGGAGTACCGGAGAGTTACGGGAATTCGCCGGGGAAGTAGTGGGTCTTAATGGGCCATACGGGAAAGGAGAGAAGGGCCTCAAGGGGTGGTCGCGCCCCCCCTCCCATGGTCTGGTCCGAACTGGACTAGGAGGGGGCGGCGCCTCCCTCGTTCCTTCTCCCCTCTTCCTCCTTCCCTTTCTTCTCCTAGTTGGAATAGGAAAGGGGGACTGGACTCCCCCCCTTTGGCGCGCCCCCTCTATGGCCGGCCTCCTCTTCCTCCCTCCTTCATATACGTGGGCAGGGGGCACCCCAAAGGCACCGCAAGATTTGTCTTAGCCATGTGCGATGCCCCCCTCCACAGTTACACACCTCGCTCATATCGTCGTAGTGCTTAGGCAAAGCCCTGCGCCGGTAACTTCAGCATCACCATCGCCACGTCGTCGTGCCGACGAAACTCACCCTCGTACTCAACTGGATCAAGAGCACGAGGGACGTCATCGAGCTAAACGTGCGTTGAACATGGAGGTGCCGTACGTTCGGTACTTGGATTGGTTGGATCGCGAAGACGTTCGACTACATCAACCGCGTTACTAAACGCTTCCGCTTTCAGTCTACGAGGGTACATGGACACACTCTCCCCGCTCGTTGCTATGCTTCTCCTAGATAGATCTTGCGTGATCGTAGGAATTTTTTTGAAGTACTACGTTCCCCAACACTTTCCGCAATTTGCCAACCTCTACGGTATCGTGCATTGCCCTTTATCACCTCGAGAGTTGGTGCAAACTTCACCGGTGCATCCAAACCCCATGATATGATGTTCTCTATCACACATAAGCCTTATTATATCTTTCTCAAAACATACACCATACCTACCTATTATGGCATTTCCATAGCCATTCCGAGATATATTGCCATGCAACTTCCAGCGCTTTCGTTTTGATGAATTGACCATTCATTGTAATATTTCTTTGCATGATCGTAAGATAGCTAGCATCATATTTCCATGGCTTGTACTTTTTTGATATCGTTGTTATGCTATATCATTGCACATCCTGGTACACCGCCGGAGGCATTCATATAGAGTCATACTTTGTTATAGGTATCGAGTTGTAATTTTTATTTGTTTTGAGTTGTTATTAAATAGAAGTGTGATGATCATCATTATTCATTATTAGAGCATGTCCCAGTGAGGGAAGGATAATGGAGACTATGATTCCCCCACAAGTCGGGATGAAGCCCCACACAAATATAAAAAAAAGAAAAGTGAGGCCAAAAAGAGCCCAAGAAAAAAGAAAAAAAGAAGAAAAGGGAAAAATAAAAAAAAGAGAAAAAGAGAGAAGGGGCATGCAAATACCACACTTGTGCTTCAAGCTAGCACCATGTTTTTCATATAGAGAGTCTCCTATGTTGTCACTTTCATATACTAGTGGGAATTTTTCATTATAGAGTTTGATGCACACCCACTCAGTTTCCATGTTGAGCTTTCATACACTTACAGCTGTTAGTGCATTCATTGCATGGCAATCCCCACTCCTCGCATTGATATCAATTGATGGGCATCTCCATAGCCCATTGGTTAGCCGCGTTGATGTGAGACTTTCTTGCTTTTTTGTCGTCTCTATATTTACCCCTATCATCATACTCTATTCCACCCATAATGCTATGTCCATGGCTTGCTCTTATGTATTGCGTGAGGGTTGAAAAAGCTGAAGCGCATTAAAAAGTATGAACCAATTGCTCGGCTTGTCATTGGGGTTGTGCATGATAAATACTTTGTGTTAAGAAGATAGAGCGTGACAAGACTATATGATTTTGTGGAGATAGCTTTCTTTAGCGTTGATATTTTCAAAGACACGATTGTTTGTTGGTATGCCTGAGTATTGATGTCTTTATGTCAAATTATAGACTATTGCTTTGAATCACTCATGTCTTAATATTCATGCCATGATTAGATATATGATCAAGATTATGCTAGGTAGCATTCCACATCAATTTTTTTATCATTTACCTACTCGAGGAAGAGTAGGAATTAAGCTTGGGGATGTTGACACGTCTCCATTGTATCTATAAATTTTGAGTGTTTCATGCCAATATTATACAACTTGTACATACTTTTGGCAACAATTTATATGATTTATTGGACTTACTTATTAATCAAGTGCCCAGTGCCAGTTCATGTTTGTTGCATGTTTTTTGTTTCACAGAATACCCATATCAAAATGAAGTCCAAATGCAAAAAAAAAATGGAGAATTATTTTAGAATATTTGTGATTTTGGGGAGGTGGAATCAACGCAAACGGAGGCCCACAGCCACCACGAGACACCAGGGCACGCCCCAGGACCCAGGCGCCTGGTGGTGGGTTGTGCCCTCCTCGTAAGTCGGTTGGAGCTCTACTTCGGGCGCAAGGAAGCTTATATCCGGAAAAAACATGTTAAAATCTCAACGCAATTGGAGTTAGGGATCTCCGGGAATATAAGAAACGGTTTTCGACCAGAAACGAGGAACGCGAACATAAGAGAACAGAGGGATAGACCCAATCTAGGAGGGGCTCCTGCCCCTCCGCCTCCATGGCAACCATGGAACAGAGGGGGAACTCTCCTCTCATCTATGGGGGAGTCCAAGGAAGAAGAAGAAGGAGGGGGCTCTCTCCCCCTCTCTCCAGGTGGCCCCAGAACAACGTGGGGGCAATCATCGTGTGACGGTGATCTACTCCAACAACTCTGTCATCTTCACCAACATCTTCATCACCTTCCCCCATCTATCTACAGCGGTCCACTCTCTCGCAACCCGTTGTACCCTCTACTTGAACATGGTGCTTTATGCTTCATACTATTATTCAATTATATGTTGCCATCCTATGATGCTTGAGTAGATTTTTGTTGTCCTATCGGTAATTGGTGAATTGGTATGGTTGATTTAATTTGCTTGTAGTTATGTTGTTGTCCTTTGGTACCCATAATATGAGTGCATGTGTGGATCACACCATAGGGTTAGTTGTATGTTGATAGGACTATGCATTAGAGGGCAAGGGTGACAAAAGCTTCTTCCTAAACATAGAAATTGATACATACGTGATTGAAGGGGGACCAATATATATTTTAATGCTATGGTTGGGTTTTACCTTAATGAACATTAGTAGTTGAGGATGCTTGCTAATAGTTCCAATTATAAGTGCATAGAATTCCAAGTAAGGGACGACATGCTAGCAGTGGCCTCTCCCACATAAAAACTTGCTATCAGTCTAGTAACTAGTCAATTGCTAAGGGACAATTTCACAAAACCTACTACTACTAATCCCCACTCGTCATACTAAGTTAATTGTTTCTCTATCTAAACATCACCTAACTTTTATTTTCACATTCTTTATTATCTTGCAAACCTATCCCTTCATACCTATAAAGTACTTGTAGTTTCATACTTGTTCTAGGTAAAGCAAACGTTAAGTGTGCGTAGAGTTGTATCGGTGGTCGATAGAACTTGAGGCAATATTTGTTCTACCTTTAGCTCCTCGTTTGGTTTGACACTCTTATTTATTGAAAAAGGCTACAAACGATCCACTATACTTGTGGGTTATCAGGCAGCCAGATGAAGGTGTGTGCGATATACGGCATACCATTCACCCGGATGAACTATTTGTGATTAGGAAACAGAATAGAAACGGTCGGGTAGATCAAGGAGTGTGTGCGATTGACGGCATACAGATCACTCGAATGAACTATATGCGATTAGGCAACAAAACAGAAACGGTCAGCCAGATCAAGGTGTCTGCGATTGACGGCATACACCTCACAGGGATGAAATGTTTGCGATTGGCCACAACAAACAGAAACAAATAGATAGATCAAGGTGTGCGCTAGACGGGCACACATTCTAATTAAAAGAAGCATGCGTGATGGTAATAATGAGCGCGCACGGTTGATGGAACAAGACGTCTGCTGACATCGCCTATTGCGGTGCACCCTATGGTGCAAACGCCACGTATGCGGCCAAGAACGCATGCCCACGTTACGCCATCTATGAATAGTGCCGCAGTTCGAAACTAGAGCCGTCAATAAATTTTGAGCTTGCGTCCTGTCACATTCCAAATTACTACCACGCTATATTTAATTGCAAACTTGTTCACACCGATCAAAACCTAAAGGGTTTCCCACTTAGGAGCGTATTAGTACTCGGTTATAAATACTACCTACCCCAAGATGACTGCACACTCCTCAACTCCTCATCCACAAAAACAAACAAGTCTTTCATCGTTGTTCCCTTGTGTCTGCCATGGCCCGCATGAGTTCTCGGTCAGGAGATTACTACCAAGGAGAGATGAGCATGGAAGCGAAAGCACGATAGATGTCCGGCCTCACCGCGAAAGCAGCCGACATGTCCCACCGTGCCGCCGTAGCAGCACATAGGTCCCGCCGCGCTGCCGAAGCAGCAAAGAGGTCCCACCACGATGTCGATGCAACACACTGGTCCGACCTCGCCGCGGCAGCAGCTGAGATGTCCCGCCGTGCCATGAATGCAGCAGAGAGGTCCTCCAGCGCCACGGCGGCCTGGGAAAATGACTCGCGCGTAGGCGAGGAGTCTCACAGGCGTGTGCGTGCTATGCTTGATGGCGTGATAGATCAGATCTCCGGCTGGATGAAGTTGCAGGATGAGATGAATGTCTCATTTGAAAATGCTATCGCCATCATCTGGGGACTAGGGGAGGACAAGGCGAAGCGCCGCACCGAGCGCAACCTACTGAGGGCGAAGATCGTCGGAAGGACAAAGCAGCATGAGGAGACAAATGCCTTGCCGAAGAGGACGGGCGTCATTGTCAAGAAACTTATTGATGAGAATGCCATGCTCCGCATCGAGTGCAAAAGGCTGGTGGAGTAATCCGTGGATGCTCTCAAGCAGCGTATTGAGGAGACGAAAGAGTTCGTCGCCGCTTGCTGCAAGAACTAGTCTCCGCGACCTGCAGCAATGCATCAAGAAAGTAGAGATCAGTGAGCCATATCATTGTCTGAGTCTTCCTTCTTATTTTTCCCATGTGTATTTAGGGCGTTGCCACATGTGGCATTTTTTATTATCTTCCTAAATATGTAAGACAATTATTATCCATAGTCATCGTCCTTATATATTCATATTAGTCTTGCTATAAGTTGCAACCGATGCTATATATGTCCGTCGGATCTAACATCAATATCCGTGCAAAATTTTCTTTTCAAATTTTCCTTTTTCTTCTTAAATCCCAGTCGAGTGAGACATAGGCACGCCATAAAATAGGGGCTCGGGCACCATTAATGGAGACGTTGGGAGAGTGGTGGGCGACGGATGGAGGTCAAAGGGCTGTCCATCCGATAAGCACGTGCAGGGGTCTGATCGCACGCCTCCCGTACTCAAATAGCTACCCCGCATGATGCCTCCTACCCAATAAAAGGGGACGCGTGGCAGCACGTAAATGGTAAGTAAAACACCCATGGTTTCAATAATACTTGTGTTTTTTGATTGTAACGTGACAACAGTTGTTCCAAAATGACTCCGTTGGTGTTAATGTGTGCGCCTTCGCAAATCGGACAAAAATATTACCATAGCATGTTGGTGCCATGTCATGACACTATGCCAAGTTTCATGATTTTCAGGCGAGTTTTCGATTTACAGGAATTTAAAAACCAAGTTTCTTGATGTTCTCGATCGAGCCATGACGTCTAGATGTTTGAATTCCATTCCAATTTCTTGCATGGGACCTATAAATTCACCCAAGTACACATAAATGATTTTTTAAACAACTTTGGTGCACTGGAGCATATGCTTGTAGTTCAAATTTGAATTATGTGCATTAAATGCCCAGAAACTCAATTATTGTATAAAAAGGCCAAACGAACCCGGAATAATTCCAAATTTTAGCACAAAACTCCTATTGGTCTATGTTGGCTCTGTAAAAAATCAAGAGGGGGGAGCGTATGTCGTTTTGCACAGAAAGGTGACATGTTTCCCTCTAGAAACCACGAGCCTTCTTGAGAGAAGCTCCGGTTTGCAAGAAGCTTACACCAAAACATGACCCAATTCGGCCAATTTTTTTACCACAACATGTTGGTGCCATGGCATGACACCATGCCAAGTTTCATGATTTTCAAGCAAGTTTTGGATTTACAAGAATTTAAAAACCAAGTTTCTCAATGTTTCCGGCCGAGCCATGACGCCCAGATGTTTGAATTTCATTCCCATTTCCTGCAAGGGACTTATAAATTCACCCAAAGACACACATGTGATTTTTCAAAAAACTTTGGTGCACTGGAGCATGTGCTTGCAGTTCAAATTTAAATTATGCACATTAAATGCCTAGAAACTCAATTAATGCATAAAAAGGCCAAACGAACCCGAAATAATTCCAAATTTTAAGACGATACTCATATAGTTGCATGTTCACTACAGATAAATGGTCTAGCAATTCAAACACCATCCTTTCCCTCTGTAACATCATTTTGTCTTTCAAAACAGAATGAAAAAATCAGGTATACCACAAACAGTTTACTAGCAAGAATCGTGTGGGATGCGATATAAAATATCTTGGCACGCCATCTTTTCTGGCTTACACGGGAAGCTTCATCATCTACAGTCCATCGCCCGAGCTTGAACCACACTTGAGCGCCAGTTTCTCGCAGCATCGAGCGAAAAAAATTCTGCCACCACGGAAATATCTATCTCCCCGCCCCCCCCCCACCAAAAGCCACATTTCCACTGTTCCTCCTTCCTTTCCAAGTTCAGTCCTTCACTGCTGCTTACTGGCAATGCCGCCTCCTCGCCGGTGACACTTCTTCTTGTTGCGTTGCCTCCTTGCCGGCGACCCTTCTTCTTGTTGTGTCGCCTCATCGATATGGTCAGGTAATCCACACCCTACACACACCATCCTCCTCCTTCCCCATCCCACATGCCCCGACCGACGTCGTGACACATTTCGCCTAAATCACTACCCCGTCCTCCAATTAAGTACCGCCCACATCCATTTTGCATGGAGCTCAGTAGCATCTGCTAGCGGAGAAGAAAATCGCGGCTGCACACGCGGATGAGGTTGTGATGGCTGCCATGCGTGCCGACTGCAAGATCTTGGAGGAGCACCTCGTCTTCGAGGCCACCATCAACACCGCCACGTGGTTGTCTACTTTAAAATATAATTTGTGTTGTTTTCTCAAGGCGACCGCCAGTTCCTTCTAGTGATTTGTACTTTGTAATGTTGATATGCAATCTGATATTCTGAAATATAATGCTCAGTTAACAGTTTGGTCCAACAATTGTTACATTTTGTAGTAGTTCTCAAGCAATTTGATTTTCATTTGTGGTGGGTACAATTTTGTATTGTTATGCATGTGAGAAATAAATCGAATTTGGTTGCATTGAATACACAAGAAACATATATAATTGCTCTATTTCCAAGTTGTTTAGCATGCTTGGTTAGGTTAACTGGCTTTTCCATGTGTCTCGAGTTAATCTATTGGATCTACAATTTGTTTATTTTTCATTAATATATTGTACTGATAGTATGGCAACTCTTAGTTCACCTGATCAAGATCTTCCTTATATGTGCTGCAGGGAAACAATGGGAGGCACTACGATTTACCATCGAGGTTTGCTCATGCATGATCCTTTCGCTAATATCACATTATTATGCAGTTGCAGAAATCATTCTAATATTTAGGTTTCTGACAATTCGGTCTTGCACATGTAGGTCCTGCTGTCAGAGGCTTAGACCCACAGTTTGACCCATTTTGCATATGGGGAAATGAGATGTCCATGAATATCAGTCAAGTCAAGAAACTTGGAAAGATTGTTAGGATAAAGAAACTTGCGACGAATAACAACAAGATCTTTGTTTACACAATGAAGAAGACATCAGTGAACTATAGGATGGTACTAACTCTTTTACCTTGTTTTTTCCCCTTGTGCCATTTCAAAATATATAACAGCGATTTATGCATATCTTTGTTTTCAGTACTTTCCAAAGCAGTTCACCGATGATTACCTCTCAAACCACCTGCATGGTCAAGAGGGAGGAAGGTATCACTCGTACAGTGAGGTGCTATACAAACGGTTTTAACCCCTTTCCTCGACGGTGTTTCGAACCGTCGCCAAGTGAGTGACTGCGATAGGGGGGTCCTTCCCACACGACCCAGAAACCGTCGGGGATAGGGAGCCTTGATGCATATAGTTGTCCCTACTAAACTGTTTTTGATATCTTGAATATCTGAAATGCTCCATCCTTGCAACTATTTGTGCTCGGATTGCCATCGCAGTCGGTATTCTATGGTTCTACATTTACGATGCGTGACCCATCACGAACGGTTCACGATTATAGAAGCAGACAATCACACACATTTACTTTTCCTTGAATGTATGCGATTTGATGTAAGAGAGCACACAGTTGTCGCTATAAAACTGTATGCGAAGCTTGAATGCATCCCACACGATTCATCTATCGTACCTGCGTAGGATAATCGACCTATCGCACACGTTCTTCTATGACCACACGTTTGCGATGCGCACAACATCACAAATAGTCCATAATTGCGAAGTGTGTGTGATAAGGTGACTATCGCAAACATTTAATAAGAAAGAACTGTGTGCGATGTTGTTGTTAATCACACACATTTTTTCTTGGTTGATTATGTGTGCAGTAGAGATTGATCGCACACGTAGTGGATCCTAGAAACATGTTTGATCTCCACGTATATCGTAGAAGTTTCGCTTTCGCAAATCGTGTGTAGTGTAATCCCTAACTAATCCCTAATTTAAAAATCACATGTTTTGAATTTGAAAGTAGGCAATCACTTATTTCATATCCAACCATGTTTATTACAAATATAGGTTCAACCACGAATGCATGATTCGATGCACATGTACATATACTGAAGAACTACATAAGCACCAAATAAAGAATGATGAACCACACTTGTACTAAAGACTATAAAGAGAGAGGCAAAAGACATTCTAGTTGCTGCAGAAGGTGAAGCGGAATGCCCATATTGTGCCCTCCTCCATGCGTAATGCGCGCACGACTCTAGGCCAACCCCTTGTGATGGATGCACGTCCATCCTTCATTGTCTTCATTAGGACTTCTTGATGCTCATTGTAGTTGTGAAGAAAGATTTTAACCTTCATTCCGTGTCCACCAATCATGTACTTTGCAAGGTAATCTTGAGTGAACTGCTTTGGGAACCACTATGAACGAAAAAGATTCAGACATTGTTGTCTAACAACTCATTATGGGCAGTAAAAAGAGAAGGTTGCAGAGTTTGTAGTTACCATCCTACAGCTCACTGTTGTGTTGGATAGAGCATAAAAAATAATTTGCTTGCAACCATTTGTATCTTTTTGTTAATAATCCTTATTAATTTCCTCACTTGATGCTTGTTCATGAACATCTCATTGTCCCATATGCGAAAAGGTTTGATGCATGGATCCTTGCCAAGGGCATATGTACCTAGAAGCAACAAGTCAATATTAGAAGCTAACAAGTGCCCATGCCTGGATCTATATGCGCACTACATTATGGAATGACTGGGGGGAGTACAGGGGGAGGGGTGAAACTAACCTCGGCAGAAAATGGTGGCCACTCCCGTTGTTGTCCTGCATAAGTAGTGGAAAGGCATGATAAGTACAACAACCTTAACATCAAACAAATATAGCAAAGGTAAACAACATCATCTCCAAATGATAGCTTCAATGTGTTGCTTTCAGCATGCTGTTAAAGCACATATAAAATGGAAGGTAATGTTACCGACAATAGGCTTAACTGCCATCAAATATTGCAATTCAAACTGGTATGGTTGAAAATGAATAGAACGTAGGTAATGCTTAACATCACACTGGATAAATGTGTAAAACTGAAATAAAGTGCATGTGTTAACGACACTAGGCATAACTGGAACCAAATATAGCCGTTCAAACTGCTATTGGTGCAATCGAGCGGCATAGTTCCAACTTGCACATAATGAACATCACATTGTGAATGACTGAAATAAACAAGGATAAATGATTAGTATAACAACCAAATATAGCCATTGAAAAGTGGACAGAGTCTCACTACAACCAACCTAACAAGAAAATATAGATAAACAGGGCATATGCTTGAAAACCGGACAAATGCTCACTGCAACCAACCTAACAAGCAAATATAGATAAACAAGGCATCTGCTTGAAAACTAGACAAATGCTTACTGCAACCAACCTAAGAACCAAATACAGATAAACAAGGCATCTACTTGATAACTGGACAAATGCTCACTAGAACCAACCTAAGAACCAAATACATATAAACAATCCATCTGCTCAATAACTGGAAAAATGCTCACTGCAAGCAACCTAACAACCAAATACAGATAAACAAGGCATCCACTCACTATAAACAACCAATTATAGCCATTCGTGAAACTAAAGTGGACAATTCATACTTAAACATCCCATAGCCCTATTGAACAATACATTTTTGCATAACTGAAATAATTAAACACGACACAGCTAAAACACTGCACGACAAATGCTACTACAACAAAGGGTATGGGTTGGCAAGCTAGAAAAGGTAAGATTTGCTGATAGGATGTTGCCTCACATGTCATGGATGGGATCCTTCCAGTTGGAAGAGCACATACCCATGGTGCGCTCTCTGATGTCAGAGACGGGTTGTTTCACCTTGGAAGAACCTTTGTGGGTGCCCTCCTCGTGGTCGTGGTCGATGAGATCTGACTTGGCAATTGAGGATCCCAAACCGCCATCGTAGAACGTGTCCTTCAGAAATGACAGAATGGGCTCGATGGTGTACAAGGATCGCAAATCCTTGACCATGTGGCGGAGGAGATCAGCGGCAGGGCCGTCAAAGAGATAGACGGCAGTTGAATCAGAGGGATTGGCGATGGGCCACTTAACCTGTGACATGGCTCGCGTGAAGCTCTCGCCATCGACGAGCTTGATGTCATAGCCAGCTTTCCCGAGATACAGTAATACGATAGCCCGCTGACATGAAGCCTTCGGCATGGCAACGTAGTCAATGTCTTCGCCGGCTTCTGCGGCGACGTGTTGCTTGGATCAACAGGTCGGGGCAAACGGCGGCCACCTCGCCAACGTCCGCCGGAGAGGCCATGATAAACCTCTTCTTGGTCGAACGCTCGTCGAGCTCCCTGGGATATGTGGACGGGCTTAGGTTGCGACATTCTAGAGCAGGGATGTGGATCTGGCGAGGAGGGACACTGCAAGCCTCATCTAAAAACTCAGGGGAGTGGAGCGACAGTATGGGAATCGCTGGGTAACCTGAATTTTATTATCTAATCTAGGAGGAACGGGCAGACCCGCAGGGGTTGGCGGAGACGGCGGCAAGCTAGGGTTCGAGGGGGAAGGGGGCCAGGTAGGGGACTATGGAGGGGGTGGTGTTTGAGGATACACTGCGGCTACCGAAAATTTTAGTAATGGTGGGGTGGATATGGTGGTGGACGAGGGAGGGCGATGGTTCAAATGCCTCGGCTACTGCAATTTTACTATAAGGTCAGTGCTGGAGGAGTGTGGGCGATGGTTGAAGTATGGCGGCTACTAAAATTTGGGTAAAGGAGTTGATGTGGGGTGGGAGTACCCAAGATTGCGCATGGTCCAATAAGAATATGCATGTATGATAATAAGGAAAAGTGGCAGAACCGCCGATTTTTGCACCGCTCAAGGCGGGTAGTTTGTTTTTAGTTTCTAGCTAGTTGGTCAATCGCACATGGTTCGTCCTAATTTTCAGACGCAAACGTGGAATTTAATCTAAATAAACTACCCGCCTTTAGCCTGCGCAGGTGGTGATTTTACAGCACACTTGCATCGCACACGGTTAAGCCAGTACCTCCACCTTTGCTCGTGCTTGCGCGGTCGTGGTGATTTTACAGCGCACTTGCATCGCACACGGTTGAGACAGTACCTCCACCTTTGCTCGCGCTTTCACAGTCATGTTGATTCACAGTGCACTTGCATCGCACACGGTTAACACATTATACCCGTGTCCGTTGAGCGTCATCAGAGTCTTTGAAGCAAAAAAAATGTTAGAGAGGGTTAGAAGACAGCCACACCAGCATGTGCCCCAAATATATATGAGTGAAAAGGGTGGTATGTGATGTTCAAAACTCCAATGCACAACTTTGACCACGCAGGCCCACTGTTGGGCGCGTCATCGAAGATCGATGAGAGGGGCCAGAAGTCAAGAACCACCTGGAAGTGGCTAATATATGTAGGAATATAGGGTGTAATGTTTAAAACTTTAAATACACAATGCACAACTTTGGTGGCACCTGCCTCGCAAATCCGAAAGCACCCTTGGATATATCTATAATGACATAATGTCATAGCTAGCTAGGGTGCTTGACCCACCTCCCACTTCATGTCAGCGGGGCGGATGCTCGTAATGATACTTTGGTCATACATGCCTGTCGCCATGACCTACCATAAGACGGACTAGTGAGTCTATTGTTTAGTCAAACAACAACTGTTGTTGTCGATAAACTGTTGTCAATAAACCGCTTGGGCCAATAGATTGAACCATCATAAAAAATCACACGAGAGGGACCACAAAACCAGCACCTCTTGCATGTGGCCCAAAATGATGTACGTTGGAAGAGGTGATGTGTGTTTTCAATATAGAATAATGTACAATTTAGATGTGGTGTCTTCCTCTCGATATAGACAACAACCATGAAGGCCGGGTAGTTAAGGACGAGTTACGCAGGGTACGGTGTAGGTCGAACCCATCAATCCAAGCATGTGGGAGGGAATCCTGACAACGCATGAGCTCGAGATTTGGTTGAACAACATGTGACAGTGACCGGCCCTAACACGAACTAGGAGGAATCCATTCATGGCCAACACATACCCCTCGTTATCGGTCAAAGGAATGAATATATACACTCGGCGAGCCCACAGATATGTGTGTCATCACAAAAAAACGTAGAAGGGAGATGTGGTCGATCAGAAGACCCCCCGTATACACTACATGCGCCCCAAAAATATGTATGGGTACGATGGTGTGTGATGTGTTTAAATCCCGAAAGCACAACTTCGACGGGCCACCAACTATATTACAAACTGAACACCGTACCCGACCCCAAGCCTGGTTCAATACGTACAACGTCGGTTTCCCAACTTCGAGGCGGCCGGGGGGGGGTCATCAAGCACATGCTCTCAAACTTTATTTGGTCTAACATGGCACACATAGCAATAGGACCATCATGGTCAAACCCTTATCGTATGTTGGGTCAAAGGGATAGATTGTGTGGGGGCCCCTCGTTACCGGTCAAGGATAATATATATACCTCGGGGAGCCCACAGATATGTGTGGCATCTATAAACCGCACAAGGGAGACATGCTCGATCAGAACAATCGACCCCCTATACCCTGCAAGCGACCTGAAAAAATGTACGGGTCTGGTGTGTGATTTGTTCAAATCCTGAAAGCACAAGTTTGATGGGGCACCAACTACATTAGTAACATTCCAAACTGAACATCGTACCCCCAGCGGCCAGGTTAAAGACATATGATGTCGGGAACGCAACTTCAAGGTGGATGGGGTGGGGTAGGGGTCGGGTGCCGTCCAACGCATGTGCTAAAACTTGATTTGCTCTAACATAGCACACGAAGCAAAGAGTAAACCCTTCTCGTGCGTTGAGTCAAAGGGATAATTTGCGTGGGCCTACAGATGTCGATCATTCTTTGATTTTTGAGAACAAAAAATAACCAATAAAAACATAGTCTACAAATTAGCAAAACAAGGATCCAAAGGTTTATATAATCACCATGACAGGTCACTATGGTGTCGATCATTCTTTGATTATTTTAGAACAAAAAATAACCAATAAAAACATAGTCTACAAATTAGCAAAACAAAAATGAAGCTTGAGATATGCAACTTCCCACCGGGTCACCCATCCTTAGACTACTCCAACCCGAGCACGCTTAACTTCTGCGTTCTATTCAACTAGGCTAGCGGATGGGAAGCCGCCCCTTGCTGATGGGAATTGCTTCCTTGCCTTTAAGGCGTTTGACGCTGGTCACCCTATGGGACCTACTCCCTCCTATCACACACATTTGTGCTTTTAGAAACTGTGTGCGATATTTACATGGACGGTGTGTCGCTGCCTAGACTTTAATGAGCACTGACACTGGCAGTGGGAAAACGATGGGAGAAGAGGCGGGGAAACCAATGAGAGGAGTGGCAGGAAACGGTAGCATGTTTGGATATATAACAACATTAATATAGAAAACTTAGTAGAGAAGGGAGCGTGAGCTAGCACGACGCATGTGCATAGTGCTTACCCATATACTGCATGTGCTGTCGAAAGGGATCAGGATTGTCGTTCCATCTAGGAGCATCCAATGGTGCAGACGTACGATCGGTGGGGTTCGGGTTTTGGCCAATCAGAACGCACGACTCAGATCATGCACGCAGTAGGGGGGCATCGGCCACGGTCTGGTAGGCACAGGCTTTCGTGAATGAACTGTGTGCTATTTGAAAACATTTTGTGAGAAGAATCTCGGTTTTTTCATCCCTATAAATCCAAAAATCACCCGAAAATCGTGAAACTTGGCATGGTGTCACGGCATGGCACATATATGTCGAGGAATTTTTTTGTCCATTTTGGCGCAAGTTTTATTACAAGCCTCTTACAAACTGGTGCTTCTCTCAAAGAACCCTCGTGGTTCCGATAGGGAAACATGTCCCCCTTGTGGACAAAATGATAATCACTGCCTCTTTTCGCCTTGTATTTTCTTCTACGAGCAACATGGAACGACAGGATATCTGTGCTAAAATTTAAACTTATTAAGGGTTCGTTTGGCCTTTTATACACTAATTGAGTTTCCAAGGCATTTAATGTCCATAATTCAAATCTGAACTAAAAATACATGCTCCAGTTCACCAAAATGGCTAGAAAAATTATACATGTGTCCTTGGGTGCATGTTTAGGTCCATGCCAAGAATGGGAATGAATTACAACCGTACCAGCATCCTCGCTCATCCTCAAACATTTGGAATCTCGGTTTTTAAATCCCCATAAATCCAAAACTCACTAGAAAGTCATGAAAGTTGGCATGGTGTCACATCATGGCACATATATGTCGTGGTTAAAACATTGTCAAATTTGGGCCAAGCTTTATTACAAACCGGAGCCTGTCGCAAGAACACTCGTGGTTTTCACACGGAAACATGTCCCCTTGTGGGCGAAACGATAATTGCTCCCTCTTCTAGCCTTATATTTTCTTCTACACGCAATATGGAACAACGGGAGATTCGCGCTGAACTTTGAAATTTTTCGGGGTTTGTCTGATCGTTTTTATTCATAAATTGAGTTTTCTAGGCATTTAATGTCCAAAATTCATATATGAACTACAAATACATGCTCCAGTGCACCAAAATGGCTAGAAAAAATGTACATGTGTCCTTGGGGTGCATGTTTAGGTCCCTTGGAAGGAATGGGAATGAATTCAACTGTCTCGGTGTCCTGGCTCGGCCACAAACATTGCAAATCTTGTTTTTTAAATTTCTGTAAATCCAAAACTCACTAGGAAATCATGAAACTTGTTATGGTGTCACTACATGACACATATATGTCGTGGTAAAATAATTGTCCAATTTGGGCCAAGCTATATTACAAGCCTCTTACAAACCAAAGGTTCTCGCAACCCTCGTGGTTTCGGTAGGGAAACATGCCCCTCTTGTGGGCGAAACAATAATCGTTGCCTCTTCTCACCTTGAACTTTGTTTTCTACAGGCAACATAGAATAACAGGAGTGTCATGCTGAAATTTGAAACTTTTTAGGTTTTGTTTGGCCATTTTATATATTAACTGAGTTTTCTAGGCATTTAATGTAGTCCGTAATTCAAATTTGAACGACAAGCACATGCTCCAGTGAAGCAAAATGGGTGGAAAATCCTACATGTGTCATTGGGTGCATCTTTAGGTCTCACTGAAGGAATGGAAATGAATTACAAACTTATCGTCATCCTGAAACATTGAGAATCTCGGGTTTTTAATCCCAGTAAATCGAAAACTCACCGAAAAACATGAAACTTGGCATGATTTCATGACATGGCACATATATGTCGTGGTAAAAATTCGTCCTGTTTGAGACAAGGCGCACACATTAATTGCCAATGAAGTCCTTTTGAAACAAATAGCTGACACGTTAATATCGCAAACGGTTGTATTATATGAACCGTGTGTTCTCGTAACCATTTAAGTGCGGCCACGCGTCCCTCTTTTCTTATGGGATAGTACTACCTCCGTCGTTGTTCATTGGTCATCTTTGTATTTTGTGCCAAAATTAAACCATACTCGATGGTGTGTGTGCAATTGTTTGATTAGAGGGTACGAGCACGAGAAGTCCGCCGTGCAGGCTCGACGGGACGTGTGCGAGCAGTCCGCCGCACAGGCTCGACAAGACGCGTGCATCTTGTCCAACTCGCATGCTTGACGGGACACGTACAAGAAGCAAGGCCGCCCATGCTCACCGGGAAGCAAGTTCTTTGACCTTCATCCACCAGCCACCCTCCTTGCTCACAACTTCTCCATTAATGGAAGACGAGCCGTTGTTTAACATGCAGTTAATTAAAGCACCTGGACGGAGGGTGTTTGCTTGTGATCCCATGGCCCCTCTCAATGTTAGCATTTGCTTTCGTGTTTTCAACTTGTATTACGGACTAATTTAAAATGCCACATAGGGCAACGAATAATACAATGACAAATAAAATGGCAATGGATAATACGACGACAAATTTACAATGGCACGGATAATAATTGTCTTACATATTCCGGATAATTTAAAATGCCATATGCGGCAAAGCCCGGAAGACACGGGGGCAAGAGAAGAAGGAAATCGCAGACAACGATCTGGGTCGCTACTGTCTCTACTCCTTAATGGATCGCCGGGTGATGATATCCTCAAGCGCCTTCTTCAATTCCTCATGACTTTGCTTGAAAGCAGCCATGGATTCCTCCACCTCCTGCTCACACTTGATCCGGAGCTTCCTCGACAACCACTGTCAGTGTCATCCTCGAGGCACTACTCTGCTCATACAGCATCTTCCAGTCGGCGGCCTCCTCCTCCTTCTCGGCGAGCGCCTTGAGGAGCGTCACATTGTCACCCATGATTTGATCGACAAGGCCGGTCGCCTTCTCAACCGAGGAATCCCTGATCTCGAGCAGCTTCATCAAGCCGTCGACCAGCTCCTGCTTAATGAGGCCAGCGAGAATGTCATCATCACCGGCCAAGGACTTCGGCAACGCTAGCTCACCGCGATCACCGACATGGCGAGTGCACTTGTGAGAGCCCTCACGTGCCCGTGAGGGCTTGTTCGAGGGCTCCGCAGCACGCCGGGACATCTCTGTTGCGGCTGCCGCTTGGCGGCGAGATCTCTCTAGTGCTTCCCCGGCCTTGGTCTTTGCTGCCTGGTTATATGTCCACCGGAAACTCCTCCTACCGGTTATGGCGGAATGACTTGACAGGAAAGACCAGTTTTGTGGGTGATGAGGAGAGGAACTGTGAAGTAATTTTCTAGTGGGTAGTTTTTATAGCCCGGTGCTAAGTGTGAACACATATTAGTTTGATCCGTGTGAACAGATTTGCAATTACTTATTGCGTTGTAATGTGCAATGTGAGGAGAAATAAGGTCAAAATTTATTGATGGTTCTGGGCCTACAAAGCCCGTTTCTGTTGTTCCGGCTCATCGCAAAACAGTTCTTATGGGTCAACCGTCTGCCACGCATCGGAAGCCCCAAACGTGGGCCGTGTTCTCGTATGTACGTGTACATGTCTGCCCACTATCACACAAGGTCAAGATATCACCATCGTGTCCAATGGATGCGCCGGCGCACCTCCCACGGGGTGCCAGAAGGTTGACCATGTGGTTGCTTGCCGTTGAGGCGGCCGCAGCATGCTCTGCTCGTTGTTGAGGTGGCCACGGCGTGCTCTGCTTGCATCCGTCTGCGTGTTTTGCTCGCCATTGAGGCGTCCGCGGCGCGCTCCACTCTGGCGTCCCTACACGTGCTCTGCTCGTTGTTGAGGCAAATTTACAATGGCAATGGTTAATAATTGTCTTACATATTAAGGATAATTTAAAATGCCACATGCGGCAACGCCCAAAACACTCACAACCTACATATGCATACAATTATAATAAAATATAGGTTAAATGGATGAGCTGAGGGCCTTCCGATGACGGTCTTCTCGTTCATTCCAAGTGTCCCGACCCGCCTCCGCCTACGGAGCTGCTGGCGCTGGGAGGCTCTTGGGGCTGCTAAGCCTCTTCCAGAAGAGCTTGACAACATGCAATCGTGCACATGATATCTCCATGGAACCGCTCCATTACCATGTCCCTGGACTAATAGCAAATTCTGTCCATCACCTGCATCCTCAAGATATCATGTTGGCGATGTTCTACTTCGTCGGGGACGTCAACTCCGCCAAGGATGCGCTCGAGCCTGGCCACCACATCGTCGGGATCGAGGTTGACACGGCCCCCGCGGGCAATGATGAAGCTGCAGGCTGGCCGTGTCTTGACTGAATCGCAGAGGTCCTCTGCCCATTCCTTGCGGGGCATCAGGTTCTCGATGAGCACTAGTGACGGCGGCTCTTCAGGTGGGTCGTCGATCATGTCGCCGAGCAGCTCTGGATCTTTTGCATGGTGGATGGCAAACTACTCATCACACCTCCTCTGCAATATGTCGATTGTGTGCCCAAGGACTGTCACGCCGATATTGTTGCCGATGGGCCATGGTGCCTGCACCGGCCGATGAAGCTCTTGCTCCCCGACCTGCTCCGGCTTGTTCTCCTCGCTGAAGATATAACGCAGGTAGGGGTCGACGTCGAAGCTTTGGTCGTTGCTTGGCATGCTTGGAATAACTAATGGTAGATGGGTGAGGACTAGATCTATGCAGATTGTCGTGATGGTGTGTTGCCGCCTGGGTTATATGCAGCAAGCCATTAGCTGGTGGCGGGAAACCGGTGAGGGAAGAGGCATGGATTTTACAATTCACCCATGTGAAGCGTGGAAAGCATTCGCTGGAGCGCGGGGAGACTAAGTGGAGCACACACACAACCTGAATACCGTATGGGGTGCCATGTGTTATTTATGACACACGTGTTACCATAAGGAAACACATGTGTAACTTACTAATCATCGCACACGAGTACTCGCAGACGCATCATGTGTGATACTCACTGGTACATGTCGGTGCTATACAGACGGTTTTAAACCCCTTTCTGCGATGACATTTGGAACCATCGCCAAGTGAGTGTGGGCGATAAGGGGGCCCTTCCCACACGACCCAAAAACCGTCGGGGATATGCCCTCCTGGCACACACGCTCGGCAAAATGAGGTCGTGTGCGACCGGCGAGCGAGCAGATATGGTTATACGTATAGTAGTGCTAAAAAACAATTATACAGGCGAAATCATTTCCGGTCATAAGTACATCCCACACAGTCAGCCCCCACTAAACATTTCCGTTCATATGTACATTCCACACAGTCCATCCAAGGAATACGTTTCTGTTAGTATGTACAACCCACACAGTTAATCCAAGAAGTACCAAACATTTGTGATGCGCACAACATCACAAATAGTCAACAATTTCGAAGCGTGTGTGGTAAGGTGACTATCGCAAACATTTAATAAGAAAGAACTGTGTGCAATGCTATTGTTAACCGTACACGTTTTTTCTTGGCTGATTGTGTGTGCGGTGGAGATTGATCGCACACGTAGTGGATCCTAGAAACGTGTCTGATCTCCACGTCTATCGCAGACGTTTCGCTTTTGCAAAGCGTGTGTAGTGTAATCCCTAATTAAAAAATCACCTTTTTGAATTTGAAAGTAGGCAATCACTTATTTCATATCCAACCAGGTTTATTACAAATATAGGTTCAACCATGAATGCATAATTTGATGCACAGGTACATATACTGAAGAACTATAGAAGCACCAAGTAAAGAATATGGACCACAGTTGTACTAAAGACTGTAAAGAGAGAGGCAAAAGACATTCTGATTGCTGGAGAAGCTGAAGCAGAATGCCCATATTGTGCCCTCCTCCATGCGTAATGCGCGCACGACTCTAAGCCAACCCCTTGTGATGGCTGCCCGTCCATCCTTCACTGTCTTCATTACGACTTCACAATGCTCATTGTAGTCTGGATGAAATACTTTAACCTCCATTGTGTGTCCACCAATCATGTACTTTGCGAGGTAATCTTGAGTGAACTGCTTCGGGAACCACTGCGAACAAAAAAGATTCAGACATTGTTGTCTAACAACTCATTATGGGCAGTAAAAAGAGAAGGCTGTAGAGTTTGTAGTTACCATCCTACAGCTCATTGTTGTGTTGGATAGAGCATAAACAAATAATTTGCTTGCCACCATTCATATCTTTTGCTAAAAATCCTTATCAGTTTCCTCACTTGATGCTTGTTCATGAATATCTCATTGCCCCATACGCAAAAAGGGTCGATGCGTGGATCCTTGCCAAGGGCATATGTACCTACAAGTAACAAGACAATATTAGAAGCTAACAAGTGTCCAGACCTGGATCTATATGCACTACATTATGGAACGACAGCGGAGTACAAGCCGAGGGATGAAGCTAACCTCGGCGGAAAATGGTGGCCACTCCCGTTGTTGTCCTTCATAAGTAGTGGAAATGCATGATAAGTACGACAACCTTAACATCAAACAAATATAGCAAAGGTAAACAATATCATCTCCAAATGATAGCTTGAATGTGTTGGCTTCAGCATGTTGTTAAAGCATATATAAAATGGAAGGCAATGTTACCGACAGCAGGCTTAACAGCCATCAAATATTGCAATTCAAACTGGTATTGTTGAAAATGAATAGAATGTAGGTAATGCTTAAACATCACTGGATAAACGTGTAAAACAGAAATAAAGGGCATGTGTTAACTGTTAACTACACCAGACATAACTGGAACCAAATATAGCCGTTCAAACCGGTATTGATGCAGTCGAGTGGCACAGTTCCGACTTGCACATCATGAACAACACATTGTGAATGACTGAAATAAACAAGGCATAAATGATCAGTATAACAACCAAATATAGCCATTGAAAACTGGACGGAGTCTCACTACAACCAACCTAACAAGCAAATATAGATAAATAGGGCATATACTTGAAAACTGGACAAATGCTCATTGCAACCAACCTAACAAGCAAATACATATAAACAAGGCATCTGCTTGAAAACTAGACAAATGCTAAAAAAGCAACCTAACAACCAAACTATAGATAAACAAGGCATATGCTTGATACCTGGACAAAATACATATAAACAAGGCATCCGCTCGATAAGTGGAAAAATGCTCACTGCAACCAACCTAACAACCTAACACAGATAAACAAGGCATCTACTCACTATAAACAACCAAATATAGCCATTCGTGAAACTAAAGTGGACAATTCATACTTAAACATCACACAGCCCTATTGAACAATACATTTTTGCATAACTGAAATAATTAAACAGGGCATAATAATAGCACCACATGGCAAATGCTACTACAACAAAGGGTACGGGTTGGCAGGATAGAAAAGGTAAGATTTGTAGATAGGATGTTGACTCACATTTCATGGACCGGATCCTTCCAGTTGGAAGAGCACGGACCCATGCTAGAAGAACCTTTGTGGGTGCCCTCCTCGTGCTTGTGGTCGATGAGATTTTACTTGGCAATTGAGGATTCCCAGCCGCCGCCGTAGAACGTGTCCTTCAGAAATGACAAAATGGGCTCGATGGCGTATAAGGATCGCAAATCCTTGACCGCTTGGCGGAGGAGATCAGCGGCAGGTCCGTCGAAGAGATCGTCGGCGGTTGAACCAGAGGGGTTGGGGATGGACCTTGTAAGCTGTGACATGTCCCGCGTGAAGCCGTCACTGTCACGAGCTTGATGTCGTAGCTATCTTTCCCGAGATACAGTAATACGTAAGCCCGCTAACATGAAGCCTTCAACATGGCAACATAGTCAACATCTTCGCCGACTTCCACGGTGACGTGTTGCTCCGGGATCGACAGGTCGGGTGAACGGCGGCCACCTCGCCAACGTCCGCCGGAGAGGCCATGATAAACCACTTCTTGGCCAAACGCTCGTCGGGCTCCCCGGGATACGTGGTCGAGCTTAGGCTGCGACATTCTGGAGCAGGGGATGTGGATCTGGCGGGGAGGGACACCGCAGGCCTCATCTAAAAACTTAGGTGAGTGGGCGATGGTATGGGAATCGCTGGGTAACCTAAAGTTTATTATATAAGCTAGGAGGAACGAGCAGACTGGCATGGGTTGGCAGCGGCGCCGGCGGTGCCTGCGGCGGCCGCGGGATAGGGTTCCAGGGGGGAGGGGGCGGGTGGGGGGACTGTGGTGGGGGGTTGTGGTGTTTGAGGATACGCCACGGCTACTGAAATTTTTAGTAATGGTGGGCGGAGATGGAGGTGGACGAGGGAGGGCGACGGTTCAAATGCCTCGGCTACTACAGTTTTACTATAAGGTCGGTGTTGGAGGAGTGTGGGCGAAGGTTGAAGTACGACGGTTACTAAAATTTGGGTAAAGGAATTGATGCGGGGTGGGAGTGGCCAAGATCGCGTAGTCGTGGTGATTTCATAGCGCACTTGCATCGCACACGGTTAAGCTAGTACCTGCACCATTTTGCTCGCGCTTGTGCACTTGCATCGCACATAGTTAAACCAGTACCTCCACCAATTGCTCGCGCTTACGCAGTCATGTTGATTTTACAGTGCACTTGCATCGCACATGGTTAAGCCAGTACCTGCACCATTTTTCTCACGCTGGTCACCCTAAGGGACCTACTCCCTCCTATCACGCACATTTGTTCTTTTAGAAACTGTGTGCGATGGCTGGTGTGTCGCCGCCTATCCTTCAATGAGACTTGACACTGGTAGCGGGAAACCGATGGGAGAAGAGGCGAGAAACCGATGAGAGGAGTGGTGGGAAACGGTAGCCTGTTTAGAAAACGTACAAGAGAATGAAGCATGGGCTAGACGACGCATGCGCATAGTGCTTACTCATGTACTGCATGTGTTGTTGAAAGGGCTGAGAGTTGTTGTTCGATTTGTGAGCATCCAACGGTGCAGACGTGCGATCCGTGGGGTTTGGGTTCTGGCCAATCAGAACACACGACTCAGATCGCGGGCGGCATCGACCATGGTTTGGTAGGCACACGGCTTTCGTTTGACCTTTTTATACACTAATTGAGTTTCATAGGCATTTAATGTCCATAATTCAAATCTGAACTTCAAATACATGCTCCAGTTCACCAAAATGGCTAGAAAAATTATACATGAAAGTTGCCATGGTGTCACGTCATGAAAGTTGGCGTGGTGTCACGTCATGGCGCATATATGTCATGGTAAAAACATTGTCCAACTTGGGCCAAGCTTTATTATAAACCTCAAATGAACTCTGAAAAGGTTGAAAGTTGGCATGCTATCATCATTTCACCCACATAGCATGTTCTAAAAAGTTGAGAGGGTTACAGCAAAAATTGGATGCACTTCGTGTGCAGAATGGACAATCTCTTCGAAGTATCAGGATTTCGAACGAAAACTCATCTGTTACAAAGGGATTTCACTTTTTTGAACTCCAGACTTTTTGTGTGTTCAAAATGCACCATTCAAAGCCACATCATCAATTTTCAACCCTTCCTGACTTCATTTGGCATTTTTCATACATTTACTGATTTTTTTGAGCTAAATGACCCTGAAATTGAAAGGCACTTCAAATGAACTCTGAAATGGTTGAAAGTTGGCATGCTATATATCATCATTTCACCTTCATAGCATGTTCTAAAAAGTTGAGAGGGTTAACGCAAAAACTGGATGCACTTCGTGTGCAAAATGGACAATCTCTTTCGAAGGCATGGTGTCACGCCATGGCACATATATGTCGTGGTAAAAACATTGTCCAATTTGGGCCAAGCTTTATTACGAACCTCTTACAAATCAGAGCTTCTCTCAACAAGAAGCCTTGTGGTTCCGATAGGGAAACGTGTTCCTCTTATTGTCGAAACGTAATCATGGCCTATTTTTGCCTTGTATTTTCTTCGATGGGCAACATGGAACTACATGATATCCATGCTAAAATTTGAACTTATTCAGGGTTCGATTGGCCTTTTTATACACTAATTGAGTTTCCTAGACATTTAATGCCCATAATTCAAATCTCTACAAATACATGCTCAAGTTCACCAAAATGGCTTGAAAAATTGTACATGCATGTGTCCTTGGGTGCATGTTTAATTAGGTCCCATGCCAGGAATGGGAACGAATGAAGACCGTACCAGCGTCCTGGCTCGTCCTCAAACATTTGGAATCTCGGGTTTTAAATCCCCATAAAATCCAAAACTCACCAGAAAGTCATCAAAGGTGGCATGGTGTCATGTCATGGCACATATATGTGGTGGTAAAAACATTGCCAATTTGGGCCAAGCTTTATTACAAACCTCTTACAAACCGGAGCTTTCTCTCAACAAGAAGCCTTGTGGTTCCGATAGGGAAACATGTTCCCCTTGTTGTCGAAATGTAATCATGGCCTCTTTTCGCCTTGTATTTTCTTCTACGGGCAACATGGAACTACATGGTATCCATGCTGAAATATAAACTTATTCAGGGTTCGTTTGGCCTTTTTATATATACACTAATTGAGTTTCCTAGGCATTTAATGTCCATAATTCAAATCTGAACTACAGATACATGCTCAAGTTCACCAAAATGGCTAGAAAAATTGTACATGCATGTCTCCTTGGGTGCACGTTTAATTAGGTCCCATGCCAGGAATGGGAACGAATTACAACCGTACCGGCATCCTGGCTTGTCCTCAAACATTTGGAATCTCGGGTTTTAAATCCCCATAAAATCCAAAACTCACCAGAAAGTCATCAAAGGTGGCATGGTGTCACGTCATGGCACATATATGTCGTGGTAAAAACATTGCCAATTTGGGCCAAGCTTTATTACAAACCTCTTACAAACCGGAGCTTCTCTCAAGGAAGCCTGATGGTTCCGACAGGGAAACGTGTTCCCCTTGTGGCGAAACATAGTCTCTCCCTCTTTTCACCTTGTATTGTCTTCTACTGCAACATGCAATGTCATGATATCCATGTTGAAATTTAAACTTATTCGGGGTTTGTTTGGCCTTTTTATACACTAATTGAGTTTCCTAGGCATTTAATGTCCATAATTATAATCTGAAGTACAAATACATGCTCCAGTTCACCAAAATGGCTAGAAAAATTATACATGCATGTGTCTTTGGGTGCATGTTTAGGTCCCATGCAAGGAATGGGAACAAATTACAACCTAACCGGCGTCTTGGCTCGTCCTCAAACATTTGGAATCTCGGTTTTAAATCCCTATAAATCCAAAACTCACCAGAAAGTCATTAAAGGTAGCATGGTGTCACATCATGGAACATATATGTCGTGGTAAAAACATTGCCAATTTGGGCGAAGCTTTATTACAAACCTCTTACGAACCGGAGCCTGTAGCAAGCAGCCTAGTGGTTTCGATAGGGAAATGTGTCCCCTTGTGGGTCAAACGATAATTGCTCCCTCTTCTAGCCTCGTATTTTTTTCTACATGCAACACGTACGGAACAACGGGAGATTCACGCTAAACTTTGAAATTATTCACGGTTTGTTTGACCCTTTTTATTCATTAATTGAGTTTTCTAGGCATTTAATGTCCATAATACAAATCTGAACTACAAATACATGCTCCAGTGCACCAAAATGGCTAGAAAAACGTACATGTGTCCTTGGAGTGCATGTTTAGGGTTCGTATGGCAATTGTATATATTACTAATTAAGTTTTCTACGCATTAAATGTAGTCCATAATTCAAATTTGAACTACAGGCACAAAATGGGTGGGAAATTGTACACGTGTCATTGGGTGCATGTTTAGGTCTCATTTAAGGAATGGGAATGAATTACAAACTTGTCGTCGTCCTGAAACATTGAGAATCTCGGTTTTTAAATCCCACTAAATCAAAAACTCACCCAAAAAACATGAAACTTGGCATGGTTTCATGACATGGCACATATATGCCGTGGTAAAAAAATCATCTAGTTTGAGAAGAGGCGCACACATTAGTAGCCAACGAAGTCCTTTTTGAAACCATAAGCTGACACGTTAATATCACAAACGGTTGTATCACATGAACCGTATCAATATTTAACCATACTCAGTGGCGTTCGTGTAGCTGTTTGATTAGACGGGACGAGCACGAGAAGTCCGGCGTGCAGGCTCGACGGGACGCGTGTGAGCAGTCCGCCATGTAGGCTCGACAGGACGCGTGCATCCTGTCCACCTCACAAGCTCGATGGGACACGTGCGAGCAGCAAGGCCACCCATGCTCACCAGGAAGCGAGCTCTTTGACCTCCATGCACCAGCCGTAGGCTGCCTCGCTCAAAACTTCGCCATTAATGGGTTAATTAAAGCGCCTGAACGAAGGTTTTTTTAGGGGTGGACGGAAGGTGTTTGGTTGTGATCCGATGGCAGCATTTGCTTTGTTCGTGTTTTCAACTCGTATTCTGGCCTAATTTAAATTGCCACATAGGGCAACGGATAATACGACGACAAATAAAATGGCAACAGATAGTATGACGACAAATTTACAATGGCGTAGATAATAATTGTCTTATATATTCCAGATAATTTTAAATGCCACATGCGGCAAAGTTCAGAAGACACGGGGGCAAGAGAAAAAGGAAATCATAGACAACGATCTAGATCGCTACTGTATCTACTCTTCGATGGATCGCCGGGCGATGACATCCTCCAGCTCCATCCTCAATTCCTCACGGCTTTGCTTGAAAGCAGCCACAGATTCCTCCCCCTCCTGCTCGTGCTCGATCCGGATCTTCCTCAAATCAACCATTAGTTCCTCGACGACTATTGTCAGCGTCATCCCCGAGGTACTGCTCCGCTCATGCAACATCTTCTAGCCGGCGGCCTCCTCCTCCTTCTCGGTGAGCGCCTTGAGGAGCTTCGCATTGTCACCCATGAGTTGCTCGACGAGGCCGGTCGCCTTGTCAACCGAGGCATCGCTGATCTCGAGCAGCTTCATCAAGCTGTCGACCAGCTCATTCTGCTTAATGAGGCCAGCGAGAATGTCGTCGCCGGCCAAGGACTTCAGCAACGCTAGCTCGTCGCGATCGCCAACGCGCGAGTGCGCTTGTGAGAGCCCTCGCATGCCTGTGAGAGCTTGTTCAAGGGCTCCGCGGCGCGTCGAGACATCTCTGCTGCGGCTGCGGTTGCCACTTCGCGGTGGGACCTCTCTGCTGCGGTTGCGGCTGCCGCTTCGTGGCGGGACCTCTCTAGTGCTTCAGCAGCCTTGGTCTTTGCTGCCTAGTTATATGCCCACCCGAAACTCCTCCTACCGGTCATGGCGGAATGACTTGACAAGAAAGACCAGTTTTGTAGGTGATGAGGAGAGGAAATGTGAAGTAATTTTCGAGTGGTAGCTTTTATAGCCCGGTGCTAAGTGTGAACACATATAAGTTTGACCTGTGTGAACAGATTTGCAATTGCTTATTGCGTTGCAATCTGCAATGTGAGGAGAAACAAAGTCAAAATTTATTGATGGTTCTGGGCCCACAAAGCCCCGTTTTTGTTGTTTTGTCAACAGTTCTTTTGGATCAACCGTATGCCACGCATCGGAAGCCCGAAATGTGGGCCCTTGTTCTGGATGTACGTGTACATGTCTGCCCACTATCACACACGAACTTACTATAGTAACCGTATGTGTTATAATTTCTCATCCCAAACAGTTCATCCGAGCGGGTTGTTTGTTGCGTATCACACACATCTGGTTTACACGAATCGTTTGTGTTCTTTGGGCCGATCGCAAATGTCGCATATCACACACATCTTGTTAAGATGAACCGTTTCCGTTCTCTTGCCTAATCGAAAATAGTTTGTCCGAGTGAACCATATGCCGTATATCACACACACCTTGCTATGGCTGACCATTTCTGTTACATTCCCTAATGGCACACAGTTCATCGGAGGGAAGTGTATGCCGTATATCGCACACACATTGATATGGCTTCCCGTTTCTGTTGTTCTTCCTGATCACAAACAGTTCTGCTGAATCAACCGTATGCCCTGCATCACACACGCAACTAAAATCTGAACCGTGTTTGATGCATCGGTCATCGCAAGTGTTTTGGACATTTTTAACGGTTCTCTGACACCACCGTATGCGATTATTGCATCACACACAGTTTCTGGAAGGGTCTCTAATCGTAGTGTCGCGTTAGCAGCATCCTGCGGTAGTGACTCCTAGCCACCGCAAGCAACTAGTTTGCATTTTTCAAAGTTATTTGTACAAACATGATCGCACATGAACTAACTATAGTAACCGTATGTGTTATAATTTCTCATCGCAAACAGTTCATCTGAGTGGGCTGTTTGCTGCTTATCACACACATCTTGTTTACACGAATCGTTTGTGTTCTTTTGGCTCATCGCAAACGGTTCATCTATGTGAACTGTATGCCGCATATCACACACATCTTGTTAGTTGAACCATTTTTGTTCTCTTCCCTAATCAAAAATAGTTCGTCCGAGTGAACCGTATGCCGTATATCACACACACCTTGATCTGGCTGACCATTTTTGTTGCATTCTCTTATAGAAAACAGTTCATTGGAGCAAAATGTATGTCGTATATTGCACACACCTTGATCTGGCTGCCCATTTCTATTGTTCTATCTCATCGCAAACAATTCATATGGATCAACCGTATGCCCTGCATCGCACACGCAACTAAAATCTAAACCGTGTTTGATGTATCATTCATCGCAAACATTTTGCATCTTTTTGACAGTTTTTTTACATCACTGTTTGTGATTAATGCATCACACACAGTTTCGTCAAAGGGTCTCTGATCGCAGTGTCGCGTTAGCAGCATCCTGCAGTAGTATATTCATTCAACACCCATGGTACAATATTGAAGTCTTCCTCAAGAGGACAAAGGTTGGGCAGGCAATTATCCATAGCCACTGGCCTAAAGTTGCAAGGACATTCAACATCACTAAGGGCTCAATATTCGCCTTCCGCTTCTGCAGTTTCCCAGATGAGATTCATCTGTCTATTTACCGTGTATGATGCTACTTGCCAAAAAAAATCGATGTTGCATGTGAAACTTGGTGCTGTTGTATAATGGCGTAGCTAGCTATATCCCTGTATGGTGTAACTGAGTACTGAACTATCTGATGTAATTCAATTATGAAATCATGGTTGTCGTTATATGGATATGAAATATATGGTGTGTTTTATAAGAAATGTCAATTTGACTACTACATGGATTATCAATAATAGGCCAATTACCGTGCTTATTGGGGTTTTCTATTGCAGACAATTTCTTTGAAAACACCGTGGGCGATGAACTCATACAACCCATACGGTTTCTAGAAAGTAGGCGCGTTGGATCAATTAACAACGGCTTCCGCTAGAGAACTGTTTGCATTAGGCCACCTTGCACAAACATTTCCACATAAAAAATTGTGTGTGATATACATACGAACGGAAACATTTTTATGGGATTCACCGTGTGGGATGTACATACGAATGGAAATGATTGGGCATGTATAATTGTCTCTGATGCCTCGCCAGATGACACACAAGCTCATTTTGCCCCGCGTGTGCGACTGGAGGGGCCTATCCTCGACGGTTTCTGGGTCGTGTGGGAAGGACCCCACTATCGCACACACTTACTAGGCAACGTTTTAGAACTCCGTCGCAGAAAGGGGGTAAAACCGTTTGTATAGCACGTCTCTGCACCAATGTACTCACACATCATCGGAAGGGCTGCAAGGTTGATGTAGAGCCCCTCTGAGATCAAATCCCCCTCTGCAGAGTGACGGAAAAGGCCTCTAGATGGGATCTCGTGGTTCAGAACTTGTGGCGTCGGAAAAAATATTTCGTGGACTCCTATGGTGGTTTCCCGATTTTAGAGAATTTATAGAGGCAAAGTTAGGTCAAACTGAGCCACATGGGCCCACAAGCCACCAGGTGCGCCCTACCCCCCTGGGCACGCCCTTGTGCCTTGTGGGCCACTGCTCTATCTTCTCATCCCCTCTCGAAGCTTCCAGGGACTTCATTTGGTACTGATATTCTAAAAACCAAAAACAAGCAAAAACAGCAACTGGCACCAGGCACTAAGTTAACAGGTTAGTCCCAAAAATTATATATAATTGCTTGTAAATGTATATAAAACATCCAAGATTGATACTATAATAGCATGGAACAATCAAAACTTATAGATATGTTGGAGACATATCAAGCATCCCCAAGCTTAATTCATGCTCGTCCTCGAGTAGGTAAATGATAAAAACAGAATTTTTGATGTGGAATACTACCTATCATATGCATCATATAATATTTTCTTTTGTAGCATGCACATTTGGACTTGAATGATTCAAAGCAATAGTCTATAATTTGATATGAAGACATCAATACTCAAGCATACCAACAAGCAACCATGTCTTTCAAAATATCAACGCTAAAGAAAGTTACCCCTAGCCCATTATGCTAAATCATTAAACCATTCATGAAAAAGACTCAAATATTAGCTACATCCAATGCACAAGTATGACAATATTGTTCCCTAGTTGGTGCTTTGTAAGAGAAGATGGAGACTCAAAATAAAAATAAAAATTTCATAAAAGTAAATAGATAGGCCCTTCGTAGAGGGAAGCAGAGATTTGCAGAGGTGCCAGAGCTCAAGTCTTAAATTAGAGATAGAATTATTTTGAGAGGCATACTTTTCCTGTCAACGAAAACGACTGTGAATTCCCAATATCTTCCATGCTAGACACATTATAGGCGGTTCCTAAATAGAAAATAAAGTTTATTTCATTTTCACCATTCTTTCACAATTCATGGATAGTCGTATCCACAGGTGCCTTCCGTACCAACACTTTCCAAGGAATTTATTATTTTCATATTATTTTTTTCCATTTCGGGACTGGGCATCCCTATTACTTGCCACACTCTCGTGCAACGACAACTGAATAAATACTCATCATGAGAATAACCCACCTAGCATGGAAAATATTGGCCACCCCGTGCCGCTTCATGAGCGGTACGGGCACACAAAACGGAAAATTATTTTGAAAAATTAGAGTTAGCACATGCAAATTTACTTAGAATGGCATGGAAATACCTCGTATAGGTAGGTATGGTGGACTCATTTGGCACAACTTTCATTTTAAGGATTGGATGCACAAGCAGCATTCCCGCTTAGTACAAATGAAGGCTAGCAAATAGATTGAGAAGCGACCAACCAAAAAACAAAAACGGTCATAAACACGCATTGAACATAACTAACACTGAATGATGCACCATAAGTAGGATATAACTTCGTTGCGTAACTATTGACTTTACGTTCTTGCATAGGGAATCACAAACCTTAACACCAATATTCTTACTAAACCAATTACTCACTAACATGACTCACATATTATCATCTCCATGTCGCAAAACAATTGAAAGGAATCAAACTTATCATGTCCAATGATCTTTTCATGAAAGTTAATATTATATCCCTCTTGAATATTCATCACTTTAGGACCAAATTCATATCTTGTGCAAATTACCATTACTATTATCAACTCTCAAAATAATATAAGTGAAGCATGAGAGTGCAAAAATTTCTTCAAAATTTATCAACTCTCAAAATAATATAAGTAAAGCATGATAGTGCAAGTATTTATTTAAAATATAACCACCACCGTGCTCAAAAAGATTTAAGTGAAGCACTAGAGCAACTGCCTAGCTAAAAAAATTAAGTGAAGCACTTAGAGCATTCTAACAAATCATGATAAACATGTGGCTCTCTTAAATAGGTGTGTCCAGCAAAGATGATTGTGACAAACTAAAAAACAAAGCAAAGCAAAGACTCATATAATACACAACACTCCTAGCAAAACTCATGATATGTGACGAATAAAAATATAGCTCCAAGTAAAATTACCGATGGTCGTTAGAAGAAAGAGGGGATGCCTTCCGGGGCATCCCCAAGCTTAGTTGCTTGGAGTCCTTGAACATTACCTTGGGGTGCCTCGGGCATCCCCAAGCTTAGGCTCTTGCCACTCCTTATTCCTTCATCCATCGTGATCTCACCCAAAACTTGAAAACTTCAATCACACAAAACCTAACGAAAACTTCGTCAGATCTGTTAGTATAATAAAGCAAGTCACCACTTTAAGTATTGTTGCAAACCCATTCATATTTTATTATTGCGTTATACCTACTATATTCTAACTTTACCATGGCTTATACCCCCCCTGATGCAATCCATAGATTCATCAAAATAAGCAAACAATGCAACAAAAAAAGAATATGTCAAAAACAGAACAATCTATAGTGATCTGAACATTGACCATACTTCTGTAACTCCAACAATTCTGAAAAATTAGGACAATGTGGCCAATTTTTATATCAATTGTGTTTACAAAATTCAAAGCAAAAACACGTTTACAAAATTCCAGAACTTGGCGGAAAAGTTTCTATTTTTCACAGAATCGAGTCAACTATCATACAAACCATCCTAAAGGCTTTACTTGGCACAAACACTAATTAAACATAAAAACACAATCATAATAGTAGCATAATTGTGCACACACAAGAAAACAGAAAAATAAACAAGAAAATAAAGATAACTATTGGGTTGCCTCCCAACTAGCACTATTGTTCTACGCCCCTAGCTAGGCATAATGCATAGTTTCAACTATCGTCATCTTTGGTTCTAATTCCATAGGTGGCCCTCATGATTGATTCATATGGTGGATTAATTCTAGTTCTAGGGAAGTGTTCCATACCCTTATTTAATGGAAACTGAAATATTATATTCCCTTCTTTCATGTCTATTATGGCACCTATGGTTCATAAAAACGGTCTACCAAGTATTATGGGACAAGACGGATTGCAGTCAATGTCAAGTACAATAAAATAAACGGGGCACATAGTTCCTATTTGCAAGAAGAAGAACATCATTAATTCTACCGAAAGGCTTTCTTATAGTAGAATCCGCCAAGTGCAAATTAAGAGAACATTCAACCATATTGGTAAAACCTAGCACATCACATAGAGATTTTGAAATTGTGGAAACGCTAGCACCCAAATTACGTAAAGTGTTGCACTCATAATTTTTAATTTTAACTTTAATGGTACGTTCCCACTCATCTGGGAATTGAAACTTCTAGTTCTAGCTTTTCTTCTAAGGCTTTCATCATTGCTTCTACAATGTGTTTAGTAAAAGCCTTATTTTTTCATACGTGTTGGGTGAATTTAACATGGATTGCAACAAAGAAATACATTCAATTAAAGAACAGCTATCATAGTTAAAGTCTTTGTAATCCAAGAGAGTGGGCACATCACTTAAAGTTTTTACCTCTTCAAACCCACTTTTGTCAATTTTTCCATCAAGATTTTCACCCGCCGAATCATGGGGACACCTTCTAGCTAAAGTTGACTCTTATTTAATCACCTTCTAATCAAGTTTTATAATGCTAAACAAGGAATCAATAGATGAAACACCAATCATTTTAATATCCTCATTATTACTATGATAGAAATCGGGAGGAAATGCTTTTTCTAAAAATTCTCGTTTAGCTCTTAGCATAGCGGTTCTTTTCTTATTCTCATCCATGGAGACATATAAAGCCTTAATTGGTTCATTAATATCAATCTTAGGTGGCAAAATTTTAGTATTAAGATTTTCTACATCATGAATAATTCTATCAATGCTCCTAAACATATCATCTATTTTATTTAATATTTCCTCTATCGTAGTGTTGAAAACTTTTTGAGCATTAATAAATTTTGATATTATTCTAAAGATCAGAGGGCATCCTATTATTATTGCTATTAGATTTACCATAGGAATTGCCATAATTGTTAGATGAATTCCCTAGAAATGGTCTAGGATTGAAATTACCTCTATAAGCATTACTATAAAATTATTTCGTGAGACCAAATTCACGTCTATGGGGTCATTATTTTGCCCAATCAAAGTGGACAATGGCACATCATTAGGATCAATAGGAGTGTTCTTTCTAGCAACCAATTCATAAGTGCATCAACGTTATCACTCAAAGTGCTAATTTCTTCAATCGAATTCACTTTTTTACCAGTAGGAGCTCTTTTAGTATGCCACTGTGAATATTTGCCACAATATTATCAAGCAATTTAGTAGCTTCTCCCAAAGTGATTTCCATAAAAGTACCACCAGCGGCGGAATCTAAAAGATTTCTAGAGACAAAATTTAATCCCGCATAAAAATTTTGTTTGATCATCCACAAATTTAAACCATGTGTAGAGCAATTTATTATCATTAGTTTCATCCTTTCCCAGGATTGCGCAACATGATCATGCTCAAGTTGTTGAAATTCATAATTTGATTTCTAATGGAAATAATTTTCACAGGAGGAAAATACTTGGTAATAAAAGCATCTTTACACCTATCCCAAGAATTGATACTATTTCGTGGCAAAGATGAAAACCAAAAATTTTCACGATCCCGCAATGAGAACGGGAATAATTTTAGTTTCACAATATCATTGTCCTAATATTTTTTCTTTTGCATACCGCACAATTCTAAGGAAGTGTTAAGATGGGATGCAACATCTTCATTAGGACCCAGAAAATTGTTCTTTATGACAAGGTTTAACAGAGCGGCATTAATATCACAATTCTCCGCACTAGCGGCAGGAGGAGCAATCAGAGTACTAATAAAATCATTATTATTAGTATTGGAAAGATCACCCAATTTTTGTCTTTTCTTGAGACATCGTGACTAATCAAACAAGATAACAAGCAAGCAATGAAATAAACAAGAAAAAGACAAACGGGGAAATATTTTTGTAATTTTGTAAAAACAATATAAGTGGGGGAAATGAAAACAAGAGGCAAAGGCAAATAAAATAAATGCAAGGAGATGAAAGTTTATGCGTAGGCACTTAATAGATGTTGATGACGTCTCCCTGGCAACGGCGCCAAAAATTCTTCCTGCTCCTTGTGAACTATGTTGGGATTTCCACGAAGAGGGTAGGATGATGCAGTACAGTAGAGATAGGTATTTCCCTCAATTAAGAACCAAGGTTATCAATCTAGTAGGAGCACCAAGCAACACCTCGTTAGATGCACCTGCACACAAGTAACAAATCCTTGCAACCCAACGCGAACAAGGGGTTGTCAATCCCTCGACGGTTACGAGCAACATTAAATTGTATCATTTTTGATAGTTAGACCAGACAAAAATACAAAATAAAATAAATAAACTAAAAACACGGCAAGGTATTTGTGGTTTTAATATATGATAAAAGATAGAACTGGCCCATAGTTTTCACTAGAGGCTTCTCTCTTGAAAATAGCATACGGTGGGTAAACAAATTACTGTTGGGACATTGATAGAAAACCAAATAATTATGATCATATCCAAGGCAATGATCATATATAGGAATCATGACCGAGACAAGTAGCCTGACTCCTACCTGCATCTACTACTATTACTTCACACATCGACCGATATCCAACATGCATCTAGAGTATAAAGTTCATACAGAACGGAGTAGTGCCTTAAGCAAGACGACATGATGTAGACAAGATAAACTGTCACGCCCAATATGCGACCCTATCCAAAAGGAACTCGAAGGTCCCAACAAGGATAGACCCGCATATTGAAACAATTTTGCAAGGTGGATATCATTACATCAACATTACATAATATGTGGGGATACATACAAAAGGCATACAATGCCACACGAATACAACATCACAATACAAGAGCATCATCCGACTACGGATGAAACACAAACAGAAACTCAAAAGACATCCACCCTGCTAGCCCAGGCTGCCGACCTGGAACCTATCCCCTGATCGAAGCAGAAGCAGAAGAAGAACTCAAGACAAGCAAGCATCGCTCTCGCGTCATGATCATCGCATAACCTGTACCTGCAACTGTTGTTGTAGTAATTTGTGAGCCACGAGGACTCAGCAATCCCATTACCATGGGTATCAAGACTAGCAAAGCTTAAAAGGAAAGGAAGGGGTAAAGTGGTGAGGCTGCAGTAGCGACTAAGCATATATGGTGGCTAACATACGCAAATAAGATCGAGAAGAGAGCAAAAGGAACGGTCGTGAACTAGCAATGATCAAGAAGTGATCCTGACTCCTACTTACGTCAAACATAACCCAGAAACCATGTTCACTTCCCGGACTACACCGAGAAGAGACCATCACGGCTACACACGCGGTTGATGTGTTTTAATTCGGATCTGGTGTCAAGTTATCTACAACCGGACATTAACAAATTCCCATCTGCCAATAACCACAAGCACGGCTTTCGAAATATTATACCCTGCAGGGGTGTCCCAACTTAGCCCATGACAAGCTCTCGCGATCAATGAAGGAATAGATCTTCTCCCAGGAAGACCCGATCAGACTCGGAATCCCAGTTTACAAGACATTTCGACAATGGTAAAACAAGACCAGCAAGACCGCCCGATGCACCGATAATCCCGATAGGAGCTGCACATATCTCGTTCTCAGGGCAACACCGGATAAGCAAAGCGTACAAGAACCGACGTAACCCAAGTTGCCAAGGGATGGCCCCGCACGGTGCTCTAGTTTGGACCAACACTTAGACAAGCACTGGCCCGGGGGGGAGGGGGGCTATAATAAAGATGACCCTCGAGAGCGCGACTCCCAAGGGAAAAAGGGCTAGGTGAGGCAAATGGTAAAACCAAGGTTGGGCCTTGCTGGAGGAGTTTTATTCAAAGCGAACTGTCAAGGGGGTCCCATAAATCACCCGACCGCGTAAGGAACGCAAAATCCGGGAACATAACACCGGTATGACGGAAACTAGGGCGGCAAGAGTGGAACAAAACACCAGGCAAAAGGCCGAGTCTTCCACCCTTTACCAAGTATATAGATGCATTAATAATATAAGAGATATTGTGTATCCCAACCAAAATCCTGTCCACCATGGAGAAATCTTCAACTTCACCTGCAACTAGCAACGCTATAAGAGGGCTAAGCAAAGCGGTAACATAGCCAAACAACAGTTTGCATAGGAAAGGTGTCAAAGGTTAGAGGTTCATGGCAATTTGGGATGGCTTGATAAACAGTTGATAGGTAGCGCAGCAAAGCGATAGAACGAAACAACTAGCATAGCAATGATAGTAGTGAGATCCAGGGTAGCGGTCATCTTGCCTGAAATCCCACTAGGAAGAAGAACGAGTCCATGAAGAAGACGAACGGATGAAGCCGAACCAAGCATAGACGAACGAATCCTCACGATCGCAACGAAACAGGAACTATCGAAAAGAAGCACACCACATAGTAAACACACCACACATGAATAAGACATGATGCACATGATGCATGACAGGTCTACATGAAGCTACTCATGGCAAGAGATGATGCAAACAAGAGCAACACATCAAGGCAAGTTTAAATGAGGCCGGGAACAACATATAACAATTCCAGTAAGTCCTCATATGCATATTTCGAAATTGGTCCAGATCTGAATAAACCTTATGTTCAAGTAGGTAAACAGCAAGTTAATATGCACAAAGATGATCTACACGAGATTCTATTCAAGTTACATATAAAGTTCATTTAATTCGGAGTTACGGCCTAGAAGATATGAGCAAAACAAGTTAAACATGGCATTGATGCAAAATGCATACAAACATCAGAAAACACCTCAAAACATGGATGCAACATGATAATATGAAACTACATGCAATTCTAAGCAAGTTTCATATAGAGCACACTCAAAACGGAGCAACGGTTGAACACACACACCCTATACAAGTTTAAAGGACAAGCTGTCCAAAACAGCAACTAGGCATATTGCAAGCACCAAAACAACATGCTACGACACCACAATATGAAAACAAAAGGCATGGACATGATGTACAGGTAAAGCATAACAAAACATGAACACTGAGCTATCTCCAAAAATCACTAGAACATGCTCAAACACACATGGTAAGATTGCAAGTTATAACAATTTTAGACTTTGCAGAAAATAACCTCACGATGCAATGTTTGGAGCTATCAAACAACATGTTACAGGGACTTATCATGACAAACAAAGGCATGGCATGAATCTACTAATTGCATAGATCAAATGTCCTTTACTGACCATGAGCCAAAAAGGATCAGAAAATATGATGGCACCCATATAAACATAGCAAGTTATAATACAGATTCATATATGGCAGGAACAGAATTATGAAGGCATGTTTGTGAGCTTGTACCACTCACCACAGAGCAATAAATTGCATGGCAAGGCAACCAACAGTAATAAGGCATGTTTGTGAAGCTAAGCATGGCAATATCAAGGTCATAGGGTGCATGGATCACTAGGAAAACACATGGAAACAACTGAACTTAATGTTAACAGGCTGGCAGCAACATTATGAAGCAACTTTAGAGCAAGATTACAACAAGCTACAGCAACCTATAAATGCAACCAGGGGCATGGATGGATAGAGGATGACATGTAGATCAAAACATGTTTATAGAACATCTCCAGATTATGCATAGAATGATTAGTAGCAATATGTTTATATAGCATCACGAAATAACAGATTCAGCCTAGCAAAACAGCAACATCATGTACACTACTTAACAAGCTCGATTCACTCACCACAAGACATTGCATGACAAGATAAGCATAGCATCATCAAGAAGACATGTTTATGTAACAAACCAAGTAAAGAACAAGTCCATAGCATGCAAGGATCAACTATAACAAGCTTGGCCAAATTGAATAACATGTAAACAATCTACCAGGAAACATTTTGAAGCAAAAGTAGAGCACTCAAATGACATGCTAGACTACCCCATAATTGCAAACAAGGCCATGAATGGATCGACAATAACCATATGTTCAAAACATCCTTACTGAAGTATCTGAAAATATGCATGGATCTCTCTGTAGCATCATGTTTACAAGGCATCAAAATAACAGCAGAACAGGGACTAAAATCAGTAACATCATGATGCCTAGTTTGCATGCTTATGCTAGTCACCACATTGATCACAAAAACACATGGTAAGCACCTCTGTAAAGAAGACATGGCATAGTTCAAAACACATGTAGACATCAACCTCATAGGATGCACACATCAATCATGGCAAAAATGACAAAAGAGCTCGTTCCGATAACAGACAGCAGAAAACATTATGAAGCACTCTTACAATGATGATTCAGACATCAAGATGGCCTCAAATGAATATGATGCAATGTAATAAAATGATGTACTCGTCAAGACGAACAATTTGACATATTACATGTACGAAACGGAGCTACGTATGCAGATATACGATGCGATGAACATGGCATGACAATACTAGAATCTAGAGACTTAGCAGTTTTTCACCTCGCGAAAAACGTGGACGGAGAGGACCCGGGACGGAGGGAACCAGGATCGGGGCGCCGTTTGGTTCGGGGAGTGGGTGGATCTGGTCCCACTCCCAGATCTGGCCGGGGATCTCGCCGGAGACGACAACGGAGGCTGGCGACGAGGGGCGAGCTCGCGGCCGGCGAGGCAGAGGGAGGCTCGCGGTGGCCGGGAGGCCCGGGCAGAGGCGCGGCGAGGAGCGGGGTCGCGGGCGCGGCCCCGGGCTGGATCCGCGGCGGCGGCCCACGGTCGCCGGAGTAGAGGACCAGAGGCGGCGCGGCGGCGTCGGCGGCGGGGTCGCCGGCGCTGGGGGCGAGGCGCGCACGCGGCGGAGCATCTCGCGGCGGCGCAGCCAGGAGGCCACGGGCGAGCGGCGGCAGAGGGACGGGCCCGGCGCGGAGGCGGAGACCGGCGTGGGCAGCGTGGCGGCGCCTGGCGGCGGCGGCCGGGCTGGGCGGCGGCGCGAACGGGCGGCGGCGGGCGCCGAGCGGGCCGGGCGGGCCCCGCCTAGGCTCGTGGGCGCGCGGCCGTGCATGGAACGGGAGACGGCGGCGCGGGACACCCGTCGGTCTGCGATTGGCTGGGGAGCGGCGGCGGACATGTCCGGCGCGGCGCGGAGGGGAAAACTAGGGTTTCGTCTGCGAATTCATCCGCGAATTTCGGGGGAGGGGCTAGTTTTATAGGTAGAGGGAGCTAGGAGAGTCCAAATGAGGAGCGGTTTTCGCCCACATGATCGTGATCGAACGACCGAGAGCATGGAGGGGAGTTAGATGGGTTTTGGGCCAGTTTGGAGGGGCGTTGGGCTGCAAAGAGAAAGGGGGGTTTACGGTTACCCGGTTAACCGTTGGAGTACCAAACGACCTCCAAATGGCACGAAACTTGACAGGCGGTCTACCGGTGCTATACCAAGGCCGCTTGGCAAACCTCGGGCCATTCCGAGAACGTTTGACACCCACTCACAACAGGAGGCGAAACGGGGAACGGCGGAGGGCATAGGAGCGCCGGATTGCAAAATGGACAACGGGGAAAAGGCTCGGATGCATGAGACGAACACGCATGCAAAATGAAATGCACATGGTGACATGATAAAATGCAACACGCAAGCAAATGACATGGCAACCACATGGCAACGACGGCGAATAACTGACAGACACCTGGCGCATCGGATCCGGGGCGTTACAACACTCCTCCACTAACAAGAGATCTCGTCCCGAGATCTTAGGACCAAGACGGAAGGGAAAAGGGATGAGGTGAAGCAAGAACGCAAGAGAAGAAGCAAAGAATCGAGAGCACTCGAGAATAAGAGAGGAACGACAAGAATGGCGAGAATCGAAAACTCATGGAATCAGATAGACTATGAAACCACTCCGGTTAGAAAGAGATAAGAAACGAATAAGACTGAAAGGATTTTAGCAGCACTCCGACTGAAACATGGAGGAATAGAACAAGAACTTGACACGATAGAATGACACTTGATGAAGACATGACACAAAACTCTGGAAAGAATTGAAAGAGAAATTTAATGAAAAGAATTTAGAAGGATGGATTGAATGAAGTTGAATATCTGAGAAGAACGAAGAAATGAAAAACTCCAATTCAAAAGAATATGGAGAATTAATTACACTTCGAGATGCGAGAAGCAAAGGATACCTGAACTCCAGCGACAAGAATCTTGATGAACACTTGAAGAATGAGTTAAATCGTGATGAGCCACCGTGAAGAACTCCGGTAACAAAAGGATGACAAGATAAAATGAAGGATGAAAGAATAAGATGAGCCTTGCGATGATTTAGATGGAGGTTCCGACGAAATGACCGAGGAAATTTGAACTCCGGAAAAGAAAAGATGAAAATACTTGGAACTAGAATTTATTCATCAAGAACAAACTCTGAAGAAAAAGATTACTCACTTGGATGAAATAAGAATAAGATTTATAGTATGCTTATCCTTCATCAAATTAAATTGATGACCAACAATGGATTTGGCATACTACTTATTCTTCTTGAAAAGGATTGAGAAGAGATATAGCGCGAACTTGAGAGATTCTTCATGGACCACCGGTAGGATTGGAAACAACGAATGGATAAAAATGATGATCAAGGAAAAAGAATCTTGAACGAACCACCGGTAGAATTCGAAAATGACTGACGAAAAAGAATGAATCACCGGGAAGAATTAGAAGAACCAATAAGCTAGAAGGGATTAGATGCAAAAGAATAAAGAGATAACGAGCTGATTAAAGAACACTTGAACGAATCGCCGGGATAAATAGAGAATGATAACTGGAATGATGGCCTCCGGTGAAAAGAAATGGAAAAAACATCTCCTGAAATACTCCGGATAGGTGAGAAAAGGAATATCTGACAAATGGAATAAATCGAGAGGATAACATGAAGCTAGAACCACGAAACTTCGAGAGAACTGACAAGATTTAGAAGAAACTTTTCTTCGGTCTTCAAATGACGACGAGAAACACCACCAAAATAACTGAGATACTCCGGTAGAATGAAAGCAGAGAGGTTGAGCCATCAATGAAATGATTTGAAATCGATCTTGACAAGGCATGAGACTGATGGGATCCATTCTTACGTCACACCTTGACAAGAATTTGAGGATAACTCCGGAATAATTAGAAGAGCCAGGTAAGATCCTGGAAAAGACCTGTGGGGTAGGGCCCACTGAAGAGAAAAACACCGTTGGAAAGGGATGTTGAACAGATAGATGAAGCACCGGAACAATTGAAATATTTGAATGAGGTGACAACCTCGAATTAATTCGAACACAGACGAATCTCCTGAGATGTCTTGAACACTCCGGAAGGATAAACTGGCGAGAGGCGAACGAGCAGGGAAAACACTTGATGCAAGGAACAGAATGTGATCAACCCGAAAAACTTGAATTGAATCCACCGGAAAAGAGATGAAGAATGTCCACAGAGACGAGAATTCACCGGTTGGAATAATTGATGAAAGACTGAAGAGGCTCCACACGAATGAGATAGATGGTCGAGAGAGAGTCAGACTCCGGGAAGAAAAAGGGTGGGAGGGCGGGAAAACAAAGGCAACTTTGAAGGGGAAATCAACAAAATCTTGAAGAGAAAACACCGGTTGAAATCATTGAGGAGAGAGAGCAAAAACTTCGCACGAGTAGGATGGATACTCGATAACGGACTCCGGTTCCGAGAAGAAGAAGGATGGGCGGGTGGGAAAAGACAACAACTGAGGATTGAACTCAAAGATGAAGAGGCTCGAGTCGACTTGACGAGAAATGCACCGGATAAAAAGAGCTGAGAACCAACGATCGGAAAACCAACTGCATGATCCTAATGAAAATTTGAAGGGGAAGAGAAGTAATTAAAAACACCTACGTCAAGATTCCTTACCAGAGAGACGAAGGGGCTGAGGAGTAAAAAGAATTCCTACTCTCCGATATAACTAGACTCCGAAAACAGTTTTCTTCTAGACTCAACAACGGCCAAACTACACGATCAATCAAGGGGCTCCTAGGGTCGGTCGAGGCTCTGATACCAACTTGTCACGCCCAATATGCGACCCTATCCAAAAGGAACTCAAAGGTCCCAACAAGGATAGACCCGCATATTGAAACGCTTTTGCAAGGTGGATATCATTACATCAACATTACATAATATATGGGGATACATACAAAGGCATACAATGCCACACGAATACAACATCACAATACAAAGAGCATCATCCGACTACGGACGAAACACAAACAGAAACTCAAACGACATCCACCCTTCTACCCAGGCTGCCGACCTGGAACCTATCCCCTGATCGAAGCAGAAGCAGAAGAACTCAAGACAAGCAAGCATCGCTCTCGCGTCATGATCATCGCATAACCTGTACCTGCAACTGTTGTTGTAGTAATCTGTGAGCCACGAGGACTCAGCAATCCCATTACCATGGGTATCAAGACTAGCAAAGCTTAAAGGAAAGGAAGGGGTAAAGTGGTGAGGCTGCAGCAGCGACTAAGCATATATGGTGGCTAACATACGCAAATAAGAGCGAGAAGAGAGCAAAAGGAACGGTCGTGAACTAGTAATGATCAAGAAGTGATCCTGACTCCTACTTACATCCAACATAACCCAGAAACCGTGTTCACTTCCCGGACTCCACCGAGAAGAGACCATCACGGCTACACACGCGGTTGATGCGTTTTAATTCAGATCAGGTGTCAAGTTATCTACAACCGGACATTAACAAATTCCCATCTGCCAATAACCGCAGGCACGGCTTTCGAAAGATTATACCCTGCAGGGGTGTCCCAACTTAGCCCATGACAAGCTCTCACGATCAACGAAGGAATAGACCTTCTCCTAGGAAGACCCGATCAGACTCGGAATCCCGGTTTACAAGACATTTCGACAATGGTAAAACAAGACCAGCAAGACCGCCCGATGCGCCGACAATCCCGATAGGAGCTGCACATATCTCGTTCTCAGGGCAACACCGGATAAGCGAAGCATACAGGAACCGACATAACCCAAGTTGCCAAGGGATGGCCCCGCACGGTGCTCTAGTTCGGACCAACACTTAGACAAGCACTGGCCCGGGGGGGCTATAATAAAGATGACCCTCAAGAGCGCGACTCCCAAGGGAAAAAGGGCTAGGTGAGGCAAATGGTAAAACCAAGGTTGGGCCTTGCTGGAGGAGTTTTATTCAAAGCGAACTGTCAAGGGGGTCCCATAAATCACCCGACCGCGTAAGGAACGCAAAATCCAAGAACATAACACCGGTATGACGGAAACTAGGGAGGTAGGAGTGGAACAAAACACCAGGCAAAAGGCTGAGTCTTCCACCCTTTACCAAGTATATAGATGCATTAATAATATAAGAGATATTGTGTATCCCAACCAAAATCCTGTCCACCATGGAGAAATCTTCAACTTCACCTGCAACTAGCAACGCTATAAGAGGGCTAAGCAAAGCGGTAACATAGCCAAACAACGGTTTGCATAGGAAAGGTGTCAAAGGTTAGAGGTTCATGGCAATTTGGGATGGCTTGATAAACAGTTGATAGGTAGCGCAGCAAAGCGATAGAACGAAACAACTAGCATAGCAATGATAGTAGTGAGATCCAGGGTAGTGGTCATCTTGCCTGAAATCCCGCTAGGAAGAAGATCGAGTCCATGAAGAAGACGAACGGATGAAGCCGAACCAAGCGTAGATGAACGAATCCTCACGATCGCAACGAAACAGGAACTATCAAAAAGAAGCACACAACATAGTAAACACATCACACATGAACAAGACATGATGCACAACATGATGCATGACAAGGCTACATGAAGCTACTCATGGCAAGAGATGATGCAAACAAGAGCAACACATCAAGGCAAGTTTAAATGAGGCCGGGAACAACATATAACAATTCCGGTAAGTCCTCATATGCATATTTCGAAATTGGTCCAGATCTGAATAAACCTTATGTTCAAGTTGTTAAACAGCAAGTTAAGATGCACAAAGATGATCTACACGAGATTCTAGTCAAGTTACATATAAAGTTCATTTAATTCGGAGTTACGGCCTAGAAGATATGAGCAAAACAAGTTAAACATGGCATTGATGCAAAATGCATACAAACATCACCAAAGACCTCAAAACATGGATGCAACATGATAATATGAAACTACATGCAATTCTAAGCAAGTTTCATATAGAGCACACTCAAAACGGAGCAACGGTTCAACACACACACCCTATACAAGTTTAAAGGACAAGCTGTCCAAAACAGCAACTAGGCATATTGCAAGCATCAAAACAACATGCTATAGCACCACAATATGAAAACAAAAGGCATGGACATGATGTACAGGTAAATCATAACAAAACATGAACACTGAGCTATCTCCAGAAATCACTAGAACATGCTCAAACACACATGGTAAGATTGCAAGTTATAACAATTTCAGACTTTGCAGAAAATAACCTCACGATGCAATGTTTAGAGCTATCAAACAACATGTTACAGGGACTTATCATGACAAACAAAGGCATGCATGAATCTACTAATTGCATAGATCAAATGTCCTTTACTGACCATGAGCCAAAAAGGATCAGAAAATATGATGGCACCCATGTAAACATAGCAAGTTATAATACAGATTCATACATGGCAGGAACAGAATTATGAAGGCATGTTTGTGAGCTTGTACCACTCACCACAGAGCAATAAATGGTATGGCAAGGCAACCAACAGTAATAAGGCATGTTTGTGAAGCTAAGCATGGCAATATCAAGGTCATAGGGTGCATGGATCACTAGGAAAACACATGGAAACAACTGAACTTAATGTTAACAGGCTGGCAGCAACATTATGAAGCAACTTTAGAGCAAGATTACAACAAGCTACAGCAACCTATAAATGCAACCAGGGGCAAGGAGGGATGACATGTAGATCAAAACATGTTTATAGAACATATCCAGATTATGCATAGAATGATTAGTAGCAATATGTTTATATAGCATCACGAAATAACAGATTCAGCCTAGCAAAACAGCAACATCATGTACACTACTTAACAAGCTCGATTCACTCACCACAAGACATTGCATGACAAGATAAGCATAGCATCATCAAGAAGACATGTTTATGTAACAAACCAAGTAAAGAACAAGTCCATAGCATGCAAGGATCAACTACAACAAGCTTGGCCAAATTGAATAACATGTAAACAATCTGCTAGGAAACATTTTGAAGCAAAAGTAGAGCACTCAAATGACATGCTAGACTACCCCATAATTGCAAACAAGGCCATGAATGGATCGACAATAACCATATGTTCAAAACATCCTTACTGAAGTATCTCAAAATATGCATGGATCTCTCTGTAGCATCATGTTTACAAGGCATCAAAATAACAGCAGAACAGGGACTAAAATCAGTAACATCACGATGCCTAGTTTGCATGCTTGTGCTAGTCACCACATTGATCACAAAAATACATGGTAAGCACCTCTGTAAAGAAGACATGGCATAGTTCAAAACACATGTAGACATCAACCTCATAGGATGCACACATCAATCATGGCAAAAATGACAAAAGAGCTCGTTCTGATAACAGACAGCAGAAAACATTATGAAGCACTCTTACAACGATGATTCAGACATCAAGATGGCCTCAAATGAATATGATGCAATGTAATGAAATGATGTACTCGTCGAGACGAACAATTTTACATATTACACGTACGAAACGGAGCTACGTATGCAGAGATACGATTCGATGAACATGGCATGAAAATACTAGAATCTGGAGACTTAGCAGTTTTTCACCTCGCGAAAAACGTGGACGGAGAGGACCCGGGACGGAGGGAACCAGGATCGGGGCGCCGTTTGGTTCGCGGAGTGGGTGGATCTGGTCCCACTCCCAGATCTGGTCGGAGATCTCGCCGGAGACGGCGACGGAGGCCGGCGACGAGGGGCGAGCTCGCCGGAGCTCGCGGCCGGCGAGGCAGAGGGAGGCTCGCGATGGCCGGGAGGCCAGGGCAGAGGCACGGCAAGGAGCAGGGTCGCGGGCGTGGTCCCGGGCTGGATCCGCGGCGGCGGCCCACGATCGCCGGAGTAGAGGAGCAGAGGCGGTGCGGGGGCTTCGGCGGCGGGGTCGCCGGCGCTGGGGGCGAGGCGCGCACGCGGCGGAGCATCTCGCGGCGGCGCGGCCAGGAGGCCACGGGCGAGCGGTGCCGGAGGGACGGGCCCGGCGCGGAGGCGACGACCGGCGCGGGCAGTGCGGCGGCGCCTGGCGGCAGCGGCCGGGCTGGGCGGCGGCGCGAACGGGCGGCGGCGGGCGCCGAGCGGGCCGGGCGGGCCCTGCCTGGGCTCGCGGGCCCGCGGCGGCGCGCGGAACGGGAGACGGCAGCGCGGGACACGCGTCGGGCTGCGATTGGCTGGGGAGCGGCGGCGGACATGTCCGGCTCGGGACGGACATGTCCGGCGCGGCGCGGAGGGGAAAACTAGGGTTTCGTCTGCGAATTCATCCGCGAATTTCGGGGGAGGGGCTAGTTTTATAGGTAGAGGGAGCTAGGAGAGTCCAAATGAGGAGCGGTTTTCGCCCATACGATCGTGATCGAACGACCGAGAGCATGGAGGGGAGTTAGATGGGTTTTGGGCCAGTTTGGAGGGGCATTGGGCTGCAAAGAGAAAGGGGGGTTTACGGTTTCCCGATTAACCGTTGGAGTACCAAACGACCTCCAAATGGCACGAAACTTGACAGGCGGTCTACCAGTGCTATACCAAGGCCGCTTGGCAAACCTCGGGCCATTTCGAGAACGTTTAACACCCACTCACAACAGGAGACGAAACGGGGAACTCCGGAGGTCATAGGAGCGCCAGATTGCAAAACGGACAACGGGGAAAAGGCTCGGATGCATGAGATGAACACGCATGCAAAATGAAATGCACATGATGACATGATAAAATGCAACACGCAAGCAAATGACATGGCAACCACATGGCAACGATAGTGAATAACTGACAGACACCTGGCGCATCGGATCCGGGGCGTTACAACACTCCTCCACTAACAAGAGATCTCGTCCCGAGATCTTAGGACCAAGACGGAAGGGAAAAGGAATGAGGTGAAGCAAGAACGCAAGAGAAGAAGCAAAGAATCGAGATCACTCGAGAATAAGAGAGGAACGACGAGAATGGTGAGAATCGAAAACTCACGGAATCAGATAGACTATGAAACCACTCCGGTTAGAAAGAGATAAGAAACAAATAAGACTGAAAGGATTTTAGCAGCACTCCGACTGAAACATGGAGGAATAGAACAAGAACTTCACACGATAGAGTGACACTTGATGAAGACATGACACAAAACTCCGGAAAGAATTGAAAGAGAAATTTAATGAAAAGAATTTAGGAGGATGGACTGAATGGAGTTGAATATCTGAGAAGAACGAAGAAATGCAAAACTCCAATTCAAAAGAATATGGAGAATTAATTACACTTCGAGATGCGAGAAGCAAAGGATACTTGAACTGCACCGACAAGAATCTTGATGAACACTTGAAGAATGAGTTAAATCGTGACGAGCCACCGTGAAGAACTCCGGTAACAAAAGGATGACGAGATAAAATGAAGGATGAAAGAATAAGATGAGCCTTGCGATGATTTAGATGGAGGTTCCGACGAAATGACCGAGGAAATTTGAACTCCAGAAAAGAAAAGATGAAAACACTTGGAACTAGAATTTATTCATCAAGAACAAACTGCGAAGAAAAAGATTACTCACTTGGATGAAATAAGAATAAGATTTATAGTATGTTTATCCTTCATCAAATTAAATTGATGACCAACAATGGATTTGGCATACTACTTATTCTTCTTGAAAAGGATTGAGAAGAGATATAGCGCGAACTTGAGAGATTCTTCATGGACCACCGGTAGGATTGGAAACAACGAATGGATAAAAATGATGATCAAGGAAAAAGAATCTTGAACGAACCACCGGTAGAATTCGAAAATGACTGACGAGAAAGAATGAATCACCGAGAAGAATTAGAAGAACCAATAAGCTAGAAGGGATTAGATGCAAAAGAATAAAGAGATAACGAGCTGATTAAAGAACACTTGAACGAATCGCCGGGATAAATAGAGAATGATAACTGGAATGATGGCCTCCGGTGAAAAGAAATGGAAAAAACATCTCCTGAAATACTCCGGATAGGTGAGAAAAGGAATATCTGACAAATGGAATAAATCGAGAGGATAACATGAAGCGAGAACCACGAAACTTCGAGAGAACGGACAAGATTTAGAAGAAACTCTTCTTCGGTCTTCAAATGATGGCGAGAAACACCACCAAAATTACTGAGATACTCCGGTAGAATGAAAGCAGAGAGGTTGAGCCATCAATGAAATGATTTGAAATCGATCTTGACAAGGCATGAGACTGATGGGATCCATTCTTACGTCACACCTTGAAAAGAATTTGAGGATAACTCCGGAATAATTAGAAGAGCCAGGTACGATCCTGGAAAAGACCTGTGGGTTAGGGCCCACTGAAGAGAAAAACACCGTTGGAAAGGGATGTTAAACAGATAGATGAAGCACCGAAACAATTGAAATATTTGAATGAGGTGACAACCTCGAATTAATATTTGAATGAACCGGCAGCCGCCCCCGCCCCTTTATAAGGAGGGGAGCGGGAGGAACGGCGCCTCTCAATCCTTCATCACCTGCTTCTCTCCATCCTTCTGCCATGGCGAGGGGGCATGGCGACGCTTCATCGTTGGCGGCGAGGGTTTCGTCTAGACAACGCGTCGCTCCTCCCCAAGAGCTCGTGGCGGCAGAGCCAGCCGTTAGAGGAAGGGGGAGGGGGCGAGGTCGAGGCCGTCGCGGCGCTCGGGGAAGAGGAGGACGGGGCGATGCATCAGCCTCGCCTCCGCCAGCGGCCCCTCCCCCGGTGGAGGGCCACGTCAAGGACAGCCCCTACGACTTCTTCCTTAGGCTGCGCCAGCCACCACACCGCCGTCTTCGTCTCCCGACCCCATTTGCGCGGGAGATGGAGCTAGACCCGCCGCAGGCACTGCGGCTGCATATGAGGGGCCGTGGGAACAGCGGTACATGGGCCGACGTTGAGTTCCCCGCCCCTCACGTCATGTATCTTCGTCGAGGGTGGAAGACTTTTTCCCGTATCAACAGCCTGACGGAGGGGCTCACTCTCCATTTCAAGTTAATGGAGAGTGGCGTCCTCTCTGTCAAGGTCTTTGGGCACTTCGGGACTCGCGTAAGGTGCTGCGTGGAGAGCTCCTCTGATGACGAAGACTCTTCCTCGAGCGAGAGTGACGAGGACGACAGCGGCAACGACGACGAGGGTAACGGGCGGCAGGACGACGGGTCCGACTAGGCGTCGGGCGTGTCGCTCCGGGGCAACACCAGCGATGCCATCATCCTTGTCGCCGGCTCCCTAAACTTCTCGAGGTCGTCTCCTTGGGCGGCTGGCTCGGGAGGCTGGAGAAGATGAAGAGGGAAGGTGGCGGGCCGTCAAGCCGGAGTACACGGGCACCGACGCCTTCGTCGCGTATTGCCGGTCCTGCCACCGCGTCTTCCAGCTCTTCTCCCGTCAACATCATCACCAGCTTCTCTTCAGGGTGGCCACCGGGATGTTCTCCTGGTGTCTTCTGCTGCTCATACCTCGCCTAGGCGCGCCTTTTGCCCTTTTGCTTTCTTGTTTCATTTCCTGAGGAGAGGGACAAGAAAGGGATTAGGGACACCTTATCTTTTCTCAACTTGTAAGCCTATGGGCCTTATTTAGATCTAAAACCTGTAATCTCCCTATTCATGTTTATATTCCGTACTCACTGTACCTATATGGAACGTATTAATGGAGAAAGGGTGCCCGCCGGGTCTTGTGCGTGCATGTGAGAAAAGCCCATACCAAGGAACAAGTCCTTGTTATTTTTAATATAAGCATCATTGCCCGGCAGCAGGCTTTGCCGTTCCCCCACTCCACTCGTCCACACTCACGCCTTTGGCGGAGGTAGGGATGAAGTGGGGGTGGGCCCTACGCTTGCTTCCTTGCCACCGCGGCTACAACCATATTCCGGACCAAGAAACCCTTGGGTGATAGGAACGAGGGGAGCACGACAGCTTTGGAATAAAACGAGGTTCCGTACGTCCCAAGTTTCATACAGAAATGCATGACAGGGGATGGGAAAACTTATCTCGATCTGCAGCCCTCGGCAACGTTGGCTTGCCGTGGGTGGACCTCCGTGCCTTCTGCCCTCGGCTAGCTCGGCTTGCCGGACCTGGGGTGCTGGCTTGTTTTCTTCCTTCCACTTGGCTTGGCGGGAACATATCAAGTACCCTGCGTACCAAAAAGGATGGATAGGAACAAAATGACGCAAACTCGACCTCTACTCTAGGGGTTAGTCGCTGCTAAGCACTATCAACCCTAACCGAGGGAGAGACTCAATCTAGCATGAATGTTATAACTTAGGGTGCCAGTGCTTCATTTATTTATGCTCAGCGTCTGTGCATGGCTTTGTACAAAGGGTTACATGCCTTGCCGGCAAGGCTTGTACAAAAGGAGGCTTGCCGGGAGGCCCGGCAGCCGCGCCTTATGGGTAAAACTTACGAAGATGCTCGATGTTCCAGGAGTTGCTCACTGGAATGGCATCTTCGGTCTCCAGGCGGACTGCATCGGGCCTGATGACTCGTGTTACTCGGTGAGGGAGTCCTGGACTAGGGGGTGTCCGGATAGCCGAACTATCATCATCGGCCAGACTCCAAGACTATGAAGATACAAGACTGAAGACTTCATCCCGTGTCCGGATGGGACTTTCCTTGGCGTGGAAGGCAAGCTTGGCGATACGGATATGTAGATCTCCTACCATTGTAACCGACTTTGTGTAACCCTAGCCCTCTCCGGTGTCTATATAAACCGGATGGCTTTAGTCCATAGGACGAACAACAATCATACCATAGGCTAGCTTCTAGGGTTTAGCCTCCTTGATCTCGTGGTAGATCTACTCTTGTAATACCCACATCATCAATATCAATTAAGCAGGACGTAGGGTTTTACCTCCATCAAGAGGGCCCGAACCTGGGTAAAACATCGTGTCCCTTGTCTCCTGTTACCATCCGCCTAGACGCACAGTTCGGGACCCCCTACCCGAGATCCGCCGGTTTTGACACCGACATTGGTGCTTTCATTGAGAGTTCCTTTGTGTCATCACCGATAGGCTCGATGGCTTCTTCGATCATCAACAACGATGCAGTCCAAGGTGAGACTTTTCTCCCCGGACAGATCTTCGTATTCGGCGGCTTTGCACTGCGGGCCAATTCGCTTGGCCATCTGGAGCAGATCGAAAGCTACGCCCCTGGCCGTCAGGTCAGATTTGGAAGTTTGAACTTCACGGCTGACATCCGCGGGTACTTGATCTTCGATGGATTCAAGCCACAGCCGAGCGCGCCGCACTGTCACGATGGGCATGATTTAGCTTTGTAGCCGGACAGTGCCCTGGAGGCCGCACACGAGTCCGCTCCGACCCTCAATTCGGAGCCGGCTGCGCAGATCGAGGACGGGTGGCTAGACACCGCCTCAGGGGCTGCAACCTCTACGACGATGGAGCCAAATACTGACCTTGTCCCTCGTGAAGATCGTGACTCCGAGGTGCCGGACTCCTCACTGGACTCCGAACCTCGCGCGCCCCCTCCAATCGAATCCGATTGGGCGCCGATCATGGAGTTCACCACTGCAGACATCTTTCAACACTCACCTTTTGGCGACATCTTGAATTCACTAAAGTATCTCTCGTTATCAGGCGAGCCCTGGCCGGACTGCGGTCAGGACGGTTGGGATGCGGACGACGAAGAAATTCAAAGCCCACCCACCACCCACTTAGTAGCCATTGTCGACAATCTAACCGACATGCTAGACTTTGACTCCGAAGACATTGACGGTATGGACGACGATGCCGGAGACGACCAAGAACCAGCGCCTACTGGGCACTAGAAAGCCACCTCATCATATGACATATACATGGTGGATATCCCAAAGGATGGGAATGGCGAAGGAACAGTGGAGGATGACCCCTCCAAGAAACAGCCCAAGCGCCGGCGTCAGCGGCGCCGCTCTAAATCCCGCCACAGCAAGAATGGAGATTCCGGCACCGGAGATAATAACACCCCAGACAATGCCGAAGACAACCCCCTCCAGCAAGATTCAGCACAGGAGGACGGAGACGCCAGCCCTCATGAGAGAGCGGCAGACGAAGAGGGAGAGGATTACATGCCTCCCTCCGGAGACGAGGCAAGCCTCGACGACGACGAATTTGTCGTGCCTGAGGATCCCGTCGGACAAGAGCATTTTAAACGCAGGCTTATGGCCACGGCAAATAGCCTCAAGAAAAAGCAGCAATAGCTTAGAGCTGATCAAGATCTGCTAGCCGACAGATGGACTGAAGTCCTTGCAGCCGAAGAGCATGAGCTCGAACGCCCCTCCAAAAGCTACCCTAAACGCAAGCTGCTCCCCCGATTAGAGGAGGAGGCATATGAACCTGCATCACCAGTGGACAATACGGCTGACCGACCACCCCGTGGCCGCGACAGAGAGGCCTCTAGGCCCTCCACTAGAACCGTACCCCGACATCGCTCGAAAAGCTCAAGGCCATAGGGGAACACTCTGGACTTGTGAGATATATTGGAGGATAAGGCAAGACAATCAAGATCGATCTACGGATCGCGTGGGCGCCCCATGATACGTGACGACAACCGTCACGCCGGACACAGCAAGTCCGGCCGGGACGAACATAGTAGACAAAGCTCTTTTGAGCTTCGTCGTGATATAGCCCAATACAGAGGCACTGCACACCCACTATGCTTCACAGATGAAGTAATGGATCTTCAAATCCCCGAAGGGTTTAAACCCGTGAATATTGAATCTTATGATGGCACAACAGACCCCGCGGTTTGGATCGAAGATTATCTCCTTCATATCCACATGGCCCGCGGTGATGATCTTCACGCCATCAAATACCTCCCACTCAAGCTTAAAGGACCAGCTCGGCATTGGCTTAACAGCTTGCCAGCAGAATCAATTGGGAGTTGGGAGGACCTGGAAGCCGCATTCTTGGATAACTTCCAGGGCACGTATGTGCGACCACCAGACACTGACGACCTAAGCCACATAATTCAGCAGCCAGACGAATCGGCCAGACAATTCTGGACACGGTTCTTAACTAAGAAAAATCAAATCGTCGACTGTCCGGATGCGGAGGCTCTCGCGGCCTTCAAACATAACATCCGCGACGAGTGGCTTGCCCGACACCTGGGAAAGGAAAAGCCGAAATCCATGGCAGCCCTCACACCACTCATGACCCGCTTCTGCGCGGGAGAGGACAGCTGGCTACCCCGCAGCAACAACCTCAGCAAAAATTCTAACAATCTGGATATCAAGGACCGCAATGGCAGGTTGCATCGCAACAATAACAAACGCCGCATTAACGGTGACAATAGTGAGGATACGGCAGTCAATGTCGGATTCAGAGGCTCTAAACCCGGTCAGCGGAAAAAGCCATTCAAAAGAACTACTCCGGGTCCATCCAATTTGGACCGAATACTCGATCGCTCGTGCCAGATACATGGCACCCCCGAAAAGCCAGCTAACCACACCAACAGGGACTGTTGGGTATTCAAGCAGGCAGGCAAGCTAATTGCTGAAAACAACGACAAGGGGTTGCATAGCGATGACGAGGAAGAGACCCGACCGTCGAACAATAGAGGACAGAAGGGTTTCCCCCCACAAGCGCGGACGGTGAACATGATATACGCAACCCACATACCCAAAAGGGAGCGGAAGCGTGCACTCAGGCATGTATACGCGATGGAGCCAGTCGCCCCGAAGTTCAACCCATGGTCCTCCTGCCCGATCACTTTTGATCGAAGGGACCATCCCACCAGCATCCGCCACGGCGTATTCGCCGCATTGGTTTTAGACCCAATCGTCGATGGATTTCACCTCACCAGAGTCCTGATGGACGGCGGCAGCAGCCTGAACCTGCTTTATCAGGATACAGTGCGCAAAATGGGCATAGACCCCTCAAGGATTAAACCCACAAAGACGACCTTTAAAGGCGTCATACCAGGTGTAGAGGCCAATTGTACAGGCTCGGTTACACTGGAAGTGGTCTTCGGAACCCCGGATAACTTCTGAAGCGAGGAGTTAATCTTCGACATAGTTCCGTTCGCAGCGGCTATCATGCCCTGCTCGGACGTACCGCGTTTGCAAAGTTCAACGCGGTGCCGCACTACGCATACCTCAAGCTCAAGATGCCAGGCCCTCGAGGAGTCATCACGGTCAACGGAAACACTGAACGCTCTCTTTGAACGGAGGAACATACAGCGGCTCTCGCGGCAGAAGTACAGTGCAGCCTCTTAAGGCAATTCTCGAGTCCGGCCGTTAAGTGACCGGACACAGCTAAACGTGCCCGAAGTAACCCACAACAAGACCGCCTGGCACGTTCCGAGCACGCGTAGCAATGCGGCCCCAACCCCAGCCCCTGCAAAATTGCAAGACTGGTCCTTCGCGTACATCATTACGCTCTGGAGATACCATGGGTATAGGGGGAGGGGCACGACCACGATAGGCCCAGAATGCGGCTTAACCACACCAGGGGCTCTCAAGTGTGTCGTTTTTTTCTCTTTTTCCTTTTTTCTTACCCACAGGACCCCGTTCATCAGAGGCCCTGTCCGGCAGTAGACCCGCCGAATTCACGATACAATAGCTAGGGAAGGAGAAAAGCTACGACGAATATCCAGGTGGTCTCCATTACGAGCATTAACCCTGTTTTATACACCATTCCGCAGCCTACCCCCTGGAGGGGGACATGTTTAATAGTCCCATCCCTTGCTTATCACACTATTTGTATCATTCTGCATTCACAGCAGTATTTCTTGAATAAACAATGCAGCACCTTTTTGCTTATAATTTCATTTCTTTCTCATACATATGTTCATTTATGACATGTTGCATCCGTACACTTTGGTACGGCTAAATACACCAGCGGCTTATGTTTCCCGCATCATGGTGTGATAAGTCCGAACACTTTCACAAGTGCGGCACCCCGAACTTATAGCATTATATGAATCGGCTCCGAATCATGACTTGGGTCAATAGTTGGGTTTGCCCGGCTCCCATGTTTTGGTACCTTAAGTTCCGTTGTATCGGCTAAGGTAGCACTGGGAGAACCACTGCGATTGCGCCTCAGTTGAGCTGGGCGAGCGCCTCAGTGGAGAAAGCTAAAACTGACCGTCATGATGAGGCGAGAGCCGGTCGCTGTTCGAGAGGTTTTTTCGAGTCCCTAAAGACTTATGCCGCTTAGATCGAGGAACCGGCTTTGTCCGGCCCAGGCATGGATAGCGCCCCGAATTCGGCCTTCCGAACACTAGGGGCTTCGCCGAAATTTAAAATTATAGAATTCTTTGGCTAAGTGATAGTGTTCAAGCATTATAAGTCTAGTTGCCTTGTTCGTTGTGTTGAGCGCCTCCCTAGATGGACCCAAAAATGGGAACAAGAGTGCTCAAATTTATCCCGAACACCCCAGCACTCGTGGCATGGGAGCTGAAGCCGACGACTTGCCATCTCTCAGATTTGATAAACGGCCGCACAGAAGGTAATATTTTAAATTAACAAGCGTTGCTTAGCGCATATGAACAAAGTTTTCAGCGCACAGGATAACAAAATGCGAGTCTACTCTATTACATCTCTGGAGCACTCACCCGCAATAATGCGGGCACCCTTCAGGACACTCTTATAATACATCTCGGGTGTGCGATACTCCTTGCCCGGCGGTGGGGCGTCCATCACAAGCTTCTCAGCATCCATCTTGCCCCATTGCACCTTTGCGCGGGCAAGGGCCCGACGGGCACCTTCAATACAGGCAGAGTGCTTGATGACTTCAACCCATGGACATGCATCCACCAGCTGCCGCACCAGGTGAAGTAGCTCCCAGGCATGGCCTCCTTGGGCCACAGCCAAACTATGAGGCCCTTCATGGCCTGTTCGGCCACCTTGTGGAGCTCGACCAGCTGCTTCAGCTGGTCGCTAAGGGGCACCGGATGTCCGGCCTCAGCATACTAAGACCAGAAGACCTTCTCCGTCGAGCTCCCCTCCTCGGCCCTATAGAAAGCGGCAGCATCGGACACGCTGCCGGGCAGATCTGCGAACGCTCCTGGAGAGCTCCGAATTCGGGTAAGTGATAGGTAATTCACACTCTCATGCTTACTTTGCATGAAAAATGCCTTACCCGCCGCTATTTTCTTCAATGCCTCGATTTCCTGGAGGGCCTTGTAGGCTTCGGCCTTAGCGGCTTTGGCACTCTCAAGAGCCGACGCAAGCTCGGACTCTCGAGTCTTCGAGTCGCGCTCCAAACTCTCATGCTTTTCCACGAGAGCCTGGAGCTCTTGTTGTACCTCCGCCACCCGCGCCTCCTGCTTCTCTCGCTCGGTGCGCTCCGCGGACGCATTACGTTCGGCCGCGGACACCGCCTCCTTCAGGGTCGCCACCTCGTTCGTGGCCCCTGCAATACCCATGTTATCCTTGTCATTCTTCTTGCAACCAAATCCTTTTCTGTAAGGTACAATTTTAATAAGGTGTTACTCACCTTCCTTGTCCTCGAGCTGCTTCTTGGCATGGTCGAGCTCGTTCTCGGACCGCTCGAGGCTTTGCTTCAAAGTATTGACCTCCGCAGTCAGTGCGGCAGAGGTCAGCAGCACAGCCTGCAATCCCATATTGACATATTTTTTATGACTCCTGCTTATATCTTTTTAGATCCTCAGTCCGGCTTTTCTTTCCAAACACCGAACCGAGCATCAGGGGCTACTGTCTATGCGGTACTATTTTACATATATCAAAATACTTACCTCAAAGCCTGTTAAAAGGTTACTGCAGGCTTCGGTCAGCCCGCTCTTGGCGAGCTGAACCTTCTGAATCACCGCACTCATGACGGTGCGGTGTTCCTCTTTGATGGAAGCGCCATTGAGCGCCTCCAGCAAGCTATCCGGCGCCTCCGGTTGGATGGAGGCCGCCGATGTCACGGTCTTGCCCTTCTTACGAAGGGGCTGCCCACCGGACTCCGGAGCCACTACAGGTTCCTGTTGGAAATATGCCCTAGAGGCAATAATAAATTAGTTATTATTATATTTCCTTATTCATGATAATCGTTTATTATCCATGCTATAATTGTATTGATAGGAAACACAGATACATGTGTGGATACATAGACAACACCATGTCCCTAGTAAGCCTCTAGTTGACTAGCTCGTTGATCAATAGATGGTTACGGTTTCCTAACCATGGACATTAAGATGTCGTTGATAACGGGATCACATCATTAGGAGAATGATGTGATAGACAAGACCCAATCCTAAGCCTAGCACAAAGATCGTAGTTCGTATGCTAAAGCTTTTCTAATGTCAAGTATCATTTCCTTAGACCATGAGATTGTGCAACTCCCGGATACCATAGGAATGCTCTGGGTGTACCAAACGTCATAACGTAACTGGGTGGCTATAAAGGTGGCTATAAAGGCAAACCCTAGGGCAGATGGGCCCTAAGGACCACCCCAGGCGCGCCTCCCCTCTCTCCCCCTCTGGCCGCCACCCAGATGGCATCTGGGGGCTGCCGCCACCCTTGGGGAGGGAACCCTAGAGGGGGCGCAGCCCCCTCCCCTCCCCCTATAAATACTTGAGGCCTGGGGGCTGCCCAACACATGAGTTTCTCCCTCTATTGGCGCAGCCCTACCTCTCTTACTCCTCCTCTCCCGCGGTGCTTGGCGAAGCCCTACAGGATTGCCATGCTTCTCCATCACCACCACGCCGTTGTGCTGCTGCTGGATGGAGTCTTCCTCAACCTCTCCCTCTCACCTTGCTGGATCAAGGCATGGGAGACGTCACCGGGCTGTACGTGTGTTGAACGCGGAGGTGCCGTCCATTCGGCACTAGGATCTCTGGTGATTTGGATCACGACGAGTACAACTCCTTCAACCCCATTCTCTTGAACGCTTCCTCTTAGCGATCTACAAGGGTATGTAGATGCACTCTCCTTCCCCTCGTTGTTGGTTTCTCCATAGATAGATCTTGGTGACACGTAGGAAAATTTTGAATTTCTGCTACGTTCCCCAACAGTGGCATCATGAGCTAGGTCTATTGCGTAGATTCTTTGCACGAGTTGAACACAAAGTAGTTGTGGGCGTTGATTTTGTTCAATATGCTTACCGTTACTAGTCCAATCTTGTTTCGACAGTATTGTGGGATGAAGCGGCCCGGACCGACCTTACACGTACACTTACGTGAGACAGGTTCCACCGACTGACATGCACTTGGTGCATAAGGTGGCTAGCGGGTGCCAGTCTCTCCCACTTTAGTCGGAACGGATTCGATGAAAAGGGTCCTTATGAAGGGTAAATAGCAATTGACATATCACGTTGTGGTTTTTGCGTAGGTAAGAAACGTTCTTGCTAGAAACCCATAGCAGCCACGTAAAACATGCAAACAACAATTAGAGGACGTCTAACTTGTTTTTGCAGGGTATGCTATGTGATGTGATATGGCCAAGAAGAATGTGATGAATGATATGTGATGTATGAGATTGATCATGTTCTTGTAATAGGAATCACGACTTGCATGTCGATGAGTATGACAACCGGCAGGAGCCATAGGAGTTGTCTTTATTTATTGTATGACCTGCGTGTCATTGAACAACGCCATGTAATTACTTTACTTTATTGCTAACCGGTAGCCATAGTAGTAGAAGTAATAAGTTGGCGAGGCAACTTCATGGAGACACGATGATGGAGATCATGGTGTCATGCCGGTGACGATGATGATCATGGATCCCCGAAGATGGAGATCAAAAGGAGCAATATGATATTGGCCATATCATGTCACTATTTGATTGCATGTGATGTTTATCGTGTTTATGCATCTTATTTTCTTAGAACGACGGTAGTAAATAAGATGATCCCTCATTAAAATTTCAAGAAAGTGTTCCCCCTAACTATGCACCGTTGCGAAAGTTCGTCGTTTCTAAGCACCACGTGATGATCGGGTGTGATGGATTCTTACGTTCACATACAACGGGTGTAAGACAGATTTACACACGCGAAACACTTAGGTTGACTTGACGAGCCTAGCATGTACAGACATGGCCTCGGAACACAAGAGACCGAAAGGTCGAGCATGAGTCATATAGTAGATACGATCAACATGAAGATGTTCACCGATGATGACTAGTCCGTCTCACGTGATGATCGGACACGGCCTAGTTGACTCGGATCATGTAATCACTTAGATGACTAGAGGGATGTCTATTTGAGTGGGAGTTCATAAGATGAACTTAATTATCATGAACATAGTCAAAAGATCTTTGCAAATTATGTCGTAAGCTCGCGCTTTAGTTCCACTGTTTAGATATGTTCCTAGAGAAAATATAGTTGAAAGTTGATAGTACCGATTATGCGGACAGTAGAAAGCTTATGTCCTTAATGCACCGCTCAGTGTGCTGAACCCCAAACATTGTTTGTAGATGTTGCGAACATCGGACATACACGTTTTGATAACTACGTGATAGTTCAGTTAAATGGTTTAGAGTAGAGGCACCAAAGACGTTTTCTAAATGTTGCGGAACATATGAGATGTTTCGAGGGCTGAAATTGGGATTTCAGGCTCGTGCCCACGTCAAGAGGTATGAGACCTCCGACGATTTTCTTAGCCTGCAAACTAAGGGAGAAAAGCTCAATCGTTGAGCTTGTGATCAGATTGTCTGAGTGCAACAATCACTTGAATCGAGTGGGAGTTGATCTTCCAGATGAGATAGTGATGTTTCTCCAAAGTCATTGCCACCAAGCTGCTAGAGCTTCGTGATGAACTATAACATATCAGGGATAGATATGATTATCCTTGAGGTATTCACGATGTTTGACACCGCGAAAGTAGAAATCAAGAAGGAGCATCAATTGTAGATGGTTGGTGAAACCACTAGTTTCAAGAAGGGCAAGGGCAAGAAGGGATACTTCATGAAATGGCAAATCAGCTGCTGCTCCAGTGAAGAAACCCAAGGTTGAACCCAAACCCGAGACTAAGTGCTTCTGTGATAAGGGGAATAGTCACTAGAGCGGAATTACCCTAGATACTTGGTAGATGAGAAGGCTGGCAAGGTCGATAGAAGTATATTGGATATACATTATGTTAATGTGTACTTTACTAGTACTCCTAGTAGCACCAGGGTATTAGATACCGATTCGGTTGCTAAGTGTTAGTAACTCGAAATAAAAGAGCTACGGAATAAACGGAGACTAGCTAAAGGTGAGCTGACGGTATGTGTTGGAAGTGTTTCCAAGTTTGATGTGATCAAACATCGCACGCTCCCTCTACCATCAAGATTAGTATTAAACCTGAATAATTGTCATTTGGTGTTTGCGTTGAGCATAGAAATGATTGGATTATGTCTATCGCAATACGGTTATTCATTTAAGGAGAATAATGGTTACTCTATTTATTTGAATGGTCTTGAACCTAAAGGAATGGTTTATTGAATCTCGATCGTGGTGATACACATTTTCATGCGAAAAAAATTATAAGATAGTAATGATAGTACAACTTACTTGTGGCACTGCCATGTAAGTCATATTAGTATAAAACGCATGAAGAAGCTCCATGTTGATGGATCTTTGGACTCACTCATTTTTGAAAAGTTTGAGACGTGCGAGCCATGTCTATTGGTGCATACGCATGAAGAAACTCCATGCAGATGGATCGTTTAGACTCACTTGATTTTGAATCACTTGAGATATGCAAATCATACCACATGGACAAGATGACTGAAAAGCCTCGGTTTCAGTAAGATGGAACTAGATAGCAACTTGTTGGAAGTAACACATTTTGATGTGTGCAGTCCAATGAGTGCTGAGGCATGCAGTGAATATCGTTATGTTCTTACTTCACAGATGATTCGAGTAGATGTTGAGTATATTTACTTGATGAAACACAAGTCTGAATTATTGAATGGTTCAAGTAATTTCAGAGTGAAGTTTAAGATCTTCGTGACAAGAGGATAGAATGTCTATGATATGATCATAGAGATGAATATCTAAGTTACGAGTTTTGGCACACAATTAAGACATTGTGGAAATTGTTTCACAATTAATACCGCCTGGAACACCATAGTGCGATGGTGTGTCCGAACATCATAAGTAGCACCCTATTGGATATGGTGCGTACCTTGATGTCTCTTATCGAATTACCACTATCGTTCATGGGTTAGGCATTAGAGACAACCGCACTCACTTTAATAGGGTACCACGTAATTCCGTTGAGACGACACCGTTTGGAGAAACCTAAGTTGTTGTTTCTTAAAAGGTTTGGGGCTGCGACGCTTTGAAAAAGTTTCAGGTTGATAAGCTCGAACCCAAAGCGGATAAAATGCATCTTCATAGGACACCCAAAACAGTTGGGTATACCTCCTAATTCAGATCCGAAAGCAATAGGGATTGTTTCTTGAATCGGGTCCTTTCTCAAGGAAAAGTTTGTCTCAAAGAATTGAGTGGGAGAATGGTGGAGACTTGATGAGGTTATTGAACCGTCACTTCAACTAGTGTGTAGCAGGGCATAGGAAGTTGTTCCTATGGCACCTACACCAATTGAAGTAGAAGCTTATGATAGTGATCATGAAGTTTTGGATCAAGTCACTACCGTACCTCGTAGGGTGACAAGGATGCGTACCACTTCAGAGTGGCACAGTAATCCTGTCTTGAAGGTCATGTTGCTAGATAACAATGAACCTACGAGCTATGGAGAAGCGATGGTGGGCCCAAATTCCGACAAATGGTTAGAAGCCATGAAATCCGAGATAGGATCCATGTATCATAACAAAGCATGGACTTTGGTGGACTTGCCTGATGATCGGCAAGCCATTGAAATAAATGGATCTTTAAGAAGAAGACGGACGTGGAAGGTAATGTCACCGTCTATGAAGCTCGACTTGTGGCGAAGAGTTTTTCACAAGTTCAAGGAGTTGACCACGATGAGATTTTCTCATCCGTAGCGATGCTTAAGTCCGTCGGAATCATGTTAGCATTAGCTGCATTTATGAAATCTAGCAGATGGAAGTCAAGACGAGTTTCCTTACCAATTTTCGTAAGGAAAGGTTGTATGTGATACAATCAGAAAAGTTTTGTCGATCCTAAGGATGCTAAAAGGTATGCTGGCTCCAGCGATCCTTCTAAGGACTGGAGTAAGCATCTCGGAGTTGGAATGTGCGTTTTGATAAGATGATCAAAGATTTTGGGTTTATACAAAGTTCATGAGAAACTTGTATTTCCAAAGAAGTGAGTGGGAGCACTATGGAATTTCTGATGAGTATATGTTGTTGACACATTGTTGATCAGAAATGATGTAGAATTTTTTGGAAAGCATATAGGGTTATTTGAAAGGTGTTTTTCAATAGAAAACCTGGATCAAGCTACCTGAACATTGAGCATCAAAATCTATGAGGATAGATCAAAATGCTTAATAATACTTTCAAATGAGCATATACCTTGACATGATCTTGAAGGTGTTCAAGATGGATTAGTCAAAGAAGGAGTTCTTACCTGAGATGTAAGGTATGACTTAAAGCTCGACCACGGCAGAAAAGAGAGAAAGGACGAAGGTCGTCCCCTATGCTTTAGACGTAGGCTCTACAGTATGCTATGCTATGTACCGCACCTGATGTGTGCCTTGCCACATGTCTGGCAAGAGGGTACAAAGGTGATCAAGGAGTGGATCACCAGATAGCGGTCAAAATTGTCCTTGGATTAATAAGGATTTATTTCTCAATTATGGAGGTGATAAAGAGTTCGGCGTAAAGGGTTACGACGATGCAAGCTTTAACACCTATCCAAATGACTCTGAGTAGCAAACCGGATACGTATAGTGGAGCAACCATTTGGAATAGCTTCAAGTGGAGCGTGGAAGCAGCATTTACAATATGACATAGAGATTTGCGAAGTACATACGGATCTGAATATTGCAGACCCGTTGACTAAAACCTCTCTCAAGCAAAACATGATCAAACCCTAGAACTCATTGAGTCTAAATCACATGATGATGTGAACTAGTTTAATGACACTAGTAAACTCTTTGGATGTTGGTCACATGGCGATGTGACATGTGAGTGTTAATCACATGGCGATGTGAACAAGATTATTGACTCTAGTGCAAGTGGGAGACTGTTGGAAATATGCCCTAGAGGCAATAATAAATTAGTTATTATTATATTTCCTTGTTCATGATAATCGTTTATTATCCATGCTATAATTGTATTGATAGGAAACATAGATACATGTGTGGATACATAGACAACACCATGTCCCTAGTAAGCCTCTAGTTGACAAGCTCGTTGATCAATAGATGGTTACAGTTTCCTAACCATGGACATTAAGATGTCGTTGATAACGGGATCACATCATTAGGGGAATGATGTGATGGACAAGACCCAATCCTAAGCCTAGCACAAAGATCGTAGTTCGTATGCTAAAGCTTTTCTAATGTCAAGTATCATTTCCTTAGACCATGAGATTGTGCAACTCCCGGATATCGTAGGGATGCTTTGGGTGTACCAAACGTCACAACGTAACTGGGTGGCTATAAAGGTGCACTACAGGTATCTCCGAAAGTGTCTATTGGGTTGGCATGAATCGAGACTGGGATTTGTCACTCCGTGTAAATGGAGAGGTATCTCTGGGCCACTCGGTAGGACATCATCATAATGTGCACAATGTGACCAAGGGGTTGATCATGGGATGATGTGTTACGGAACGAGTAAAGAGACTTGCTGGTAACAAGATTGAACAAGGTATCGGGATACCGACGATCGAATCTCGGGCAAGTACAATACCGCTAGACAAAGGGAATTGTATACGGGATCGATTGAGTGGGAGGGGCGCATTTATTAGATAAAAGGCTGACGCGGGCTCTGCTCGCTGATCCGATGATTCATGATAACTCGACGGATCGCACGGCCTTCGTGTCGGCGACGCATCATTCAAATTTCTGCCCTATCAACTTTCGATGGTAGGATAGGGGCCTACCATGGTGGTGATGGGTGACGGAGAATTAGGGTTCGATTCCGGAGAGGGAGCCTGAGAAACGGCTACCACATCTCATCCGATGAGATCATCATGGAACATGTGGGAGCCAACATGGGTATCCAGATCCCGCTGTTGGTTATTGACCGGAGAACGTCTCGGTCATGTCTACATGTCTCCCGAACCCGTAGGGTCTACACACTTAAGGTTCGATGACGCTAGGGTTATAAAGGAAGTTTGTATGTGGTTACCGAATGTTGTTCGGAGTCCCGGATGAGATCCTGGATGTCATTAGGAGTTCCGGAATGGTCCGGAGGTAAAGATTTATATATGGGAAGTCTTGTTTTGGTCACCGGAAAAGTTTCAAGTTTTTCCGGTAACGTACCGGGACCACCGGGAGGGTCCCGGGGGTCCACCAAGTGGGGCCACCAACCCCGGAGGGCTTCATGGGCCAAGTGTGGGAGGGAACCAGCCCCAGGTGGGCTGGTGCGCCCCCCACAAGGGGCCCAAGGCGCAAGGGAGAGTGGGAGGGGGAAAACCCTAGGGCAGATGGGCCCTAAGGCCCACCCCAGGCGCGCCTCCCCTCTCTCCCCCTATGGCCGCCACCCAGATGGCATCTGGGGGCTGCCGCCACCCTTGGGGAGGGAACCCTAGAGGGGGCGCAGCCCCCTCCCCTCCCCCTATAAATAGTTGAGGCCTGGGGGCTGCCCAACACATGAGTTTCTCCCTCTATTGGCGCAGCCCTACCTCTCTTACTCCTCCTCTCCCGCGGTGCTTGGCGAAGCCCTGCAGGATTGCCATGCTTCTCCATCACCACCACGCCGTTGTGCTGCTGCTGGATGGAGTCTTCCTCAACCTCTCCCTCTCACCTTGCTGGATCAAGGCATGGGAGACGTCACCGGGCTATACGTGTGTTGAACGCGGAGGTGTCGTCCGTTCGGCACTAGGATCTCCGGTGATTTGGATCACGACGAGTACGACTCCTTCAACCCCGTTCTCTTGAACGCTTCCGCTTAGCGATCTACAAGGGTATGTAGATGCACTCTCCTTCCCCTCGTTGCTGGTTTCTCCATAGATAGATCTTGGTGACACGTAGGAAAATTTTGAATTTCTGCTACGTTCCCCAACAGTTCCGGTGCGGAGTCCGGTGCAAAGTCCGGGAGGTTGCCCTGTGGCACCTATGGGGCCTCCTCCTCCTGGCGGGTCCCTTCCCGGGATCCCACCTCGGCATGATCCGCATCACGGGGGGTGGAGGCGGTCGGAAGGGAATCCATATCCGACGCACCCAAGGACCCGCTCGACGAAGCGGGAAGATCATCCTTGGGCAGATTGAAGGGTTGTATGCGGCATTAGAAAGACACCATGTGGCGAAAAGAAAACTCATGAAGTTATTCGGGAGTCCGGATACTTACGATCTCGCCAGGGGCTTGGCCCTTGGAGGCCAATCCTCGTCATTGTCGCCGGCGTTGGCAGAACAGTCCGGGGGAAGAGTCCTTCCCTTCTTGGACACTTCGGCCTCCCTCATTGGGGAGGCCTTCCTTTTCTTCCCTCCCCCCACTGGGGGAGAAGCCTCTTTCTTCTTCTCCTCGCCTTCGTGGGAGGAGTCCGCCTCAGAGTCATTGTCCGATGACACCTGAAAACGGGAACTCTTTCGAGTGCCCGTGGCCTTCTTCTTGGCCTTCTTGTCCGGCACCACGTGGGGTGCCGGAACCAGCAGTCCTGTTAAGCGGGCGTCCGCTGGGTCTTCTGGCAAAGGGGCCGGACAGTTAGTCTGCTCAGCCTTCTTCAGCCAGTCTTGTCAAAGGAAAGGGAGTTTAGATCCCGCATAGAGTCAAACTATGGAAAACAAGTGTCCCGTAAAGGGTAAAATCGCTTACCTTGCTAGTCGGACGCTGCGAGCTGAATCCGTGATCCGCGATCTTCGGTAGCAGATGCGGGAGCCTCGGCGCCCTTAAACAGCACCCTCCAGGCCTCTTCGTACATAGTGTCGAAGAGCCCGCTCAAAGTCTGGTGCTGCGCCGAATCGAACTCCCACATATTGAAGTCCCATTGTTGGCACGGGAGAATCCGGCGGATGAGCATGACCTGGACTATGTTGACAAGCTTGAGCTTCTTGTTCACTAGCTTTTGTATGCAAGCTTGAAGTCCGGTCAGCTCCTCCGAATCACTGCATGTCCGGCCACTCTCTTTCCAGGAGGTGAGCCGTATGGGGATGCCAGATCTGAATTCAGGGGCCGCTGCCCATTCAGGGTCACGCGGCTCGGTGATGTAGAACCACCCCGATTGCCACCCCTTGATGGTTTCCACGAAGGTGCCCTCGAGCCAAGTAGCGTTGGGCATCTTGCCCACCATGGCACCTCCGCACTCCGCTTGGCTGCCCTTCACAACCTTCGGCTTGACACTGAAGGTCTTGAGCCACAAGCCGAAGTGAGGCTGAATGCAGAAGAAGGCCTCACACACGACGATAAACACCGAGATGTTGAGGATGAAATTCGGGGCCAGATCATGGAAATCCAGGCCGTAGTAGAACATGAGCCCCCGGACAAAGGGATGGAGTGGGAAGCCCAGTCCGCGGAGGAAATGGGAAAGGAATACTACCCTCTCATGGGACCTGGGGGTGGGGATGAGCTCCCCCTCGTCGGGGAGCCGGTGCGCGATGTCGCTGGACAGATATCCGGCGCTGCGCAGCTTCTGGATGTGCCCCTCCGTAACGGAGGAGGCCATCCACTTGCCTTCCGCTCCGGACATAGTTGGAGAAGGTTGAGGTGAGATGTGCGGACTTGGGAGCTGGAGCTCGAGTTCGCGGAGATGGATAAGCAAAGGAGGAAGAAGGCGTAGGTAAAAGGGTAGATCTTTATCCCCTTATATGGGCGGACGAAACCATGCGTCCCCACCAGCCTGATAAAACTCGCTTATCTCCCAAGCGCCGCAATCAATGGCGCGGTTGGGTTACCCACGTCCTTATTGATGGGAATCCCGGAATAAGGGGAACACGATCTCTGCTTCGACAAGACGTGCCAAGGAAACCGCTTCGCTAAACGCGCTGAGGTGGTACAATAAAAACAATTCGAGTAAAGGCTTGGTGGTGGTGTGACGTCACGCCACAAAATACGTCAGTAGATTGAACTTGTGTAAATATTATTCTCTCTACGGTGGTATGTGGAATTTATTTTGCAGAGCCGGACACTATCCTGGTGTTCACAATCTTCTATGAATTATTCGGAGGAGGAACCCGCGTTGCAATGCCGTAGACAATATGCACGCCGGACTCGTCGTCATTGAAGCCTGGTTCAGGGGCTACTGAGGGAGTCCTGGACTAGGGGGTGTCCAGATAGCCGAACTATCATCATCGGCCGGACTCCAAGACTATGAAGATACAAGACTGAAGACTTCGTCCCGTGTCCGGATGGGACTTTCCTTGGCGTGGAAGGCAAGCTTGGCGATACGGATATGTAGATCTCCTACCATTTTAACCGACTTTGTGTAACCCTAGCCCTCTCCGGTGTCTATATAAACCGGATGGCTTTAGTCCATAGGACGAACAGCAATCATACCATAGGCTAGCTTTTAGGGTTTAGCCTCCTTGATCTCATGGTAGATCTACTCTTGTAATACCCACATCATCAATATCAATCAAGCAGGACATAGGGTTTTACCTCCATCAAGAGGGCCCGAACCTGGGTAAAACATCGTGTCCCTTGTCTCCTGTTACCATCTGCCTAGACGCACAGTTCGGGACCCCCTACCCGAGATCCGCCGGTTTTGACACCGACACCCGATAAGGGCCCTCCCACTTTGGCATCAATTGGTTGGAATTCTTGGCCGACTGAACGTGTCGAAGAACAAGGTCGCCTTCCTCAAAGCTCCGAGCATGAACCTTGCAGCTATGGTAGCGGCACAAGGCTTGCTGGTAGCGTGCTGCTTTCACAGCCGCCCGGAGACGATCTTCCTCCAGGAGCGTTGCGTCATCTTGCCACAATCGCTCTTGCTCAAGCTCATCATAAGCGAGCACTCGAGGTGACCCGTATATGAGTTCTGTGGGGATAAATGCTTCTGCCCCATAGACCAGCGCAAAGGTTGTATGGCCGGTGGCTCGATTTGGCGTCGTTCTGATCGACCAAAGAACCGCCAGCAAATCATCAATCCAGCGCCTTCCACTCTTGTGCAGCCTATCAAAAGTCTTCGTTCTTAAGCCTCACAGAACTTCAGCGTTTGCTCTCTCTGCTTGGCCATTGCTTCGTGGGTGTGCCACGGAAGCAAAACAGACCTTGCTGCCGAGATCCTCAATGTACTGCATGAAGGCGTGGCTTGTGAACTGTGTGCCGTTGTCGGTGATAATCCTGTTGGGTACCCCAAAACGGCAAACTAGCCCCTTGAAGAACTTGATGGCTGACTATGTTGTCACCTTCCTCATCGCTTCCACCTCCGGCCACTTTGTGAACTTATCGATTGGAATGTACAAGTACTCAAAGCCCCCGACGGCATGAGGGAAAGGGCCCAATATGTCGAGCCCCCAGACCGAGAAGGGCCAGGAGAGAGGGATGGTTTGAAGGGCTTGAGCTGGTGGATGAAGCTTCTTTCAATGGAACTGGCACGCTTCACACTTGGTTACTAGTGCCGTTGCATCCTGGAGGGCAGTGGGCCAGAAGAAACCTTGCCGGAAAGCCTTGCCAGCAAGGGCGCTCGACCCTATGTGGGAGCCACATATGCCTCCATGTATCTCTGCCAACAACTCTAGTCCTTCCTCCTAGGAGATGCACTTCAATTTCACCCCATTCGGTCTTTTTCTGTACAAGACGTTGTCAATGAATTGGTACAGAGCAGACCGGCGGGCTACTCTCTCTGCCTCTTCCTGCTCCTTAGGAAGCTCCCGTTTTTGGAGGAATTGGACGGTGTGCCGCGCCCACGCCGGAGCCCGTGGCTCGATGACAAGGACCAAAGACATCTCTTCTGCCACGGGAACGGCTGTCTCTACGGCCATGGCCTGAGGCCCTGCCGAAGTCGGTTGCCCCGTGGCAGGATCGGCATCCACGGCAACATCTTCGCCAGCGGCTCCGGGGAGCTCGGTGGGGAAGTACTTGTCGGGGTCCAACTTCCTCCGCTTGTTCTGCTCGGTTGATGGTTCGACGGATGGTTGAGTTAAACGAAGCACAAAAGTACCTGGTTCCACAGGTAGCTTGAGGGCAGCGTACTTTGACAGGTAGTCGACGATGTCGTTTTCCGTCGGGACACCGAAGACACACTTCTCAGGGTTCAACTTGAGGTTGATCTTGCGCAGGTTCGCAAATGTTTCCTCCAGATCTTGCACAAGTGTTGCTTTGTCCTTGGTTTTGACCACTATGTCATCCATATAAGCTTCCATATTTCTATGTAGCTGGGGCTCAAAACCAATTTGGACTGCTCTTGAAAAGGTTGAGCCAGCACTCTTCAACCCGAAAGGCATCCGTAAAAAGCAATACATACCACATGGGGTGATGAATGTTGTCTTCTCCTCGTCTTCTTTCGTCATGAAGATCTGGTGGTACCCTGAGTAGGCGTCAAGGAATGATAATAGGTCACACCCAGCCGTGGAGTCAACAATCTGGTCGATGCGCGGTAACGGGAAGGGATCCTTTGGACAAGCTTTATTGATGTCTGTGTAATCAATACACAGTCTCCACTTCCCGTTTTCCTTGCGCACCACTACCGGGTTGGCCAACCACGTCGGATGGAGCACCCCCCTTACCAAGCCTGCCGCCTCTAGTTTTCTGATCTCCTCCGTGATGAACTCTTGCCTCTCTAGAGCTTGCTTCCTGACCTTCTGCTTGATGGGCCACGCATGAGGGCAGGCAGCAAGATGGTGCTCAATCAATTCCCTGGGTACACCAGGGATGTCAGAGGCTTGCCATGCAAACACATCAACAATCGCCCGTAGGAAAGTGACGAGCTCGCTTTCCTATTTGCTGTCAAGGGTGGAGCTTATGGTAAAAGCTCCCCCCGTGTCGTCCTCCTTGACGGGCACCTTCTTGGTCTCTGGTGGTGCAGCTCTGGACTTCTTGCTCTTGCTGGTGGAGCTCTCTGGCATGTCCTCTATGGGAGCGCAACACCCCGAAGAGGTGTGCTTGCCAGAGTGGGTGCGAGGGGTCTCACAGGTCTTTTTCCCTCCCGGGACTACGTCGGCAGGAGCAGGTGCCTTGGCGGCAGCTGCTGCGACTACTTCCCGGTAGAGTTTGTCAATGCAAATCAACGCGTCTTTCTTGTCGGAGGGGACGGTGATGATGTTCTCGGCCCGGGCATCTTTAGCATGTTGTAGGCATAATGTGAAGCCGCCATGAACTTGGCTAGTGCCGGGCGGCCGAGGATCCCGTTGTAGGGCAAGGGGATCTCGGCTACATCAAAGACAATCCTCTTCGTCCTGTAGTTCAGCTCGCCTCTGAACGTCACGGGTAGCATGACCTTTCCCTTCGGCTGGCTCCTCCCCGGGTTGACCCCTTGGAACATGCCTGTCTCCTCGAGGTCTCCATCAGGGATCTGCAGCTTCTTGATCACAACAGGCAAGATCAAGTTCAGACCGGCCCCGCCGTCAACCAGCATCTTCGTCAACTTGAGGTTGCGGATTGTTGGTGAAACCAACAATGGCAAGCACCCGACCGCAGTAGTGCGGTCAGGATGGTCCTTGGTGTCGAAGATGATAGGCGTGCTGGACCACTTCAGCGGCTTCCGTGTGTCGAACGACAGCTCCACCGCTATGATCTCACGTGCCCACTGCTTGAGCTGGCAGTGGGATGTATGCAGCAAGGCGCCACCATCGACGCACATGGCTTCTGTGGCTTTCTGGAACTTGTGGTCTCCAGACTCATCGTCCTCGTCGTGATCATCATCTTCCTGCTTCTTGTCGCGGCCCTGGGCGGGCCTCTCCTGCTGATTATCCTTGCCACGGCGGCCTCCTTGGCCGCCACGATTCTTGCCGGATCCCTTGGAACCCTCTTGGCCCTTCTCCTTGTCCCTCCACTCATACTCGGTTTTCTGCTTCTCAGCGAGCAGCTCCACTTGCCGGCAGTTCTGGAGGTCATGGCCCTTGGTGCGGAGGATCTTGCAATACTGCTTGTCGGAGCCCCCTGGCTTATCGGCAGCCGCTAAGGCCTAGCAAGCGACACACACGGCCACCTCCTTGCTGGGGTCACTCGCCTTGGGTTTCTTGGTGGCGCCGGTATCGTCGGACCCCTCGATGGCAAGCACGGTCTTGCCCTTGCGCTCCCTGTTACGGTGTCGTCCCTTCTTCGCCGGGGTGGTGGTGTCATCCATGGAGTCGGTTTCCGTGCCAGCGCCTTCGCCGGGGTACTTCCTTCCCTCTTCAGCCCAAGCGCACCGATCGGCCAGAACATAAAATTCGGCCACATCCTTGACCTTGTTCATCGCTAGCTCCTCATGCATCTTACGATTGCACACATTCTAATGGAATGCACTGATCACGACGGTAGGATGAACATTGGGGATGTTGTACTGCACTCAGCTGAACCTTTGGATGTACTTGCGCAAGTTTTCTCCTTCCTTCTGGGGGATGATATGCAAATCACTCACCTGCCCATGAGCTTGGTGGCCTCCGGTAAAGGCGCCAACAAACTCATGACACAGATCCGCCCAAGAAGAAATGCAGTCCACCGGCAAGTGCATCAACCATGACATAACATTGGGCTTGAGTGCCAATGGAAAATAGTTGGCGAGCACCTTATCGTCGTGAGCCCCGACAGCTTGCATCGCGATGGTGTAAATGCTGAGGAACTCTGACAGGTGAGTCTTGTCGTTGTACTTCTCGCCAACGTTGGGCTTGAACATGCCGTGGGAGGGCCACTAGAACTGCCGCAGCTCACGGGTGAAGGCCGGACAACCCACCTCATAGGGTAGGCCACCGTAGCCTCCCGGTGCTGGGTGGTCCGTAGTGGGCCCTGCCGGCCTGTCCGACTGGTGGCGCGCGTCATGCCGGCGCTCGATGGTGGTTCGAGCATCTTCATGAGCTCACTCCCGAAGAACTTGACGTTGGTCGCCGTGGGTTCGCGGGTCGGACGATGCTATGGAGATATCATCATGAGCATCGTCGCGACGGACCGACACCCGCGGTGGCCGGTATGGAGGAGGGGAGTGCACCGTGGTCGCATCGCCACCGGACCGTCCTCTGCTGGCATGCGGTGGCTCGACGGAGCGATGGCCTATGGGTCCCGCCGGCCACAACTCGTCATTGTTAGCGATGCCGACGAGGATCCAGGCGGTGGCCCTCCATTCGTCAAGCTTCTTTGTAGCGGGAGGAAAGTCGAGGAGCTGCTGCGCGCGTGCTAGGGCTTCTGCTGGCGTGGGCGGCGGCAAAAACTATGTGGACCGCGATGCGCTTCGACTTCTAACAGCGGTAGAAGGCGCCCCATCATGGCCCCGCAGCCGTCCGCCACCTCCGCTAGCACCTCGGCGCGCATGCTGGCTCTCCTCATCATGTGAATGGCGCATGGGACTCTTCCCAGGGCGGCGCCCAGGGTCACCAGTAGGGCGGCGCTACTCAGCGCGCATGACCTGAGAAGAGCGTGTCATGGGCGCCGGTGTTGGCATCTTGGAGGTCGCCGCGCCGCTGTCTGGCAGCACGACGACGCCCCTGGAGGGCCCCGCTCCGCCTGCGGGGGGGGGACTCTATCTCTGGATCCCGCGACGCATGGCTCGTTGCCTGGCGTACGAACGACTCCGCTCACCAGGCCTGGACTGCCAGGGTGATGTAGATGTTCGCAGGCCGCGCCACGGGTTCTCTCCGCCACTAGCCCGCTACTGGTCCGCACCGGTACTGGCAGTCCGGTCCCGGACGAGCCAATCGCCGTGGTCGACTTCTTCTTAGGAGCCATAGCGATGAAGAACTGCTAGGCCAACTACTAGACCGGATTCTCACAATTGCGCTCCCCTTCCTGGCGCGCCAAAGATGTCGGTGGGAAACGATACCTATGGGATCACGAGAATCCCTACTACGGTTGCCGGGGCACAGGGCTGTGAGAAGTGCAGGATTAGCAATCAGCACAAGGATCGTTTACCCAGGTTCGGGCCGCGAGGATGGGTAAAACCCTAGTCCTGCTTTGGTGGATGTATTGAGTGTTCTTGAGCTCTTGAACTAGCTACGATGGCTGCATGGTTCAAAAGAGCCGAATCCCTCTCCAGTACGCCATGGGCCTCCTTTTATAGTCGAAAGGGGCTGCCACAGTGGCACACAGGAGGTGGAAAGGCATACAGTGCTATGAGCTTATCGCTCGTATTACAGGACAAGGCACATTTAATGCGTAGCTTAGGTGTCCTCTTGCTTTATCGGGGACGGGAGAGAGGCCCATCCCGTCCGTCGCCGCTCCTCCTTGCTTCGACACGCGCCCTGGCCAGTGATGCATGCGGCGCCATGTAGGCAGGCAAGCAGATGAGGTGGCGTGATGGTGGAGCCTCCACGAAGATCTGCATGCTGCCACGCAGGCGTGTGCTGAGTTGGCCTGGAAGCTGCATGTTGCCACGCAGGTGCCTGCCTAGCTGGTTGGTCTGGCAGCTGCATGTGAACGATGGTGGAGACTTGGTTGGCGCGGGCCTGGCAGTGGCCCCGCTGACGCCCTTGGCAAGGGCCTTGCCGGGTGGCCCGACAAGGGTCTTGCCGTGGCGCGCTGTCGTCCCCAGCAAGGATCTTGCCGGGGGTCTTGCGGGTTTCCTCGGCAAGGATCTTGTTGAGGATCGTTGCCTTCCAATCCTCATCTGATCTTGAATATTCTTCGTCTTCACAAAGATCTGCATGCCACCTTGGAGGTGCCTCCCGAGCCCTGGCCCAACGTAGTTGATGGTGTCGGAGACCGTGGGTTCGAGGGTGGCTCACTCCGCTGGTGTGGGCGAGCTGCCCCGACAAGGGCCTTGCCGGGGCTGCTGAGGCTGCCCCGGCAAGGGTCTTGCCGGGGAAACCTGCTTTGTCCATCTGCTCTCTTTGGCATTGCGCTGATTGTTTTTGTGTCTTCGACTCCTCCTTTTTGCCCTGCTAAGTGTGGCTTCGGCCGTGGCTCTGGCTTTCGCGCACAAGTAAGGGTACAAAGGAGTGCCCCTATTTTAGTACACCGATAGTTTGTCGAGATCTTATGAATTGTGGATTTATGAACTTGATTATCTATAAATATTATTTGGTTCTTCTCTGAAATCTTATATGCATGATTTGATATCTTTGCAAGTCTCTCAAATTATCGGTTTAGTTTGGCCTACTAGATTGATCTTTCTTGCAATGGGAGAAGTGCTTAGCTTTGGGTTCAATCTTGCAGTGTCCTTTCCCAGTGACAGTAGGGGCAGCAAGGCACGTATTATATTGTTGCCATTGAGGATAAAAAGATGGGATTTATATCATAGTGCTTGAGTTTATCCCTCTACATCATGTCATCTTGCTTAATGCGTAACCCCGTTCGTATGAACCTAATACCTAGATGCATGCTGGATAGCGGTTGATGTGTGGAGTAATAGTAGTAGATGCAGAATCATTTTGGTCTACTTGACACGGACGTGATGCCTATGTTCATGATCATTGCCTTAGATATCTTCATAATTATGTGCTCTTCTATCAATTACTTGGCAGTAATTTCTTCACCCACCGTAATACATGCTATCTTGAGAGAAGCCACTAGTGAAACCTATGGCCCCCGGGTCTCTTTTCTATTATATTACATCTCTTTTATTTACATCGCATCTCGTTTACTATTTTGCAATCTTTACTTTTGAATCTATACAACAAATATACCAAAAATATTTACTTTATTATCTTTATTAGATCTCACTTTTGCGAGTGACCGTGAAGGGATTGACAACCCCTTTATCGCGTTGGTTGCAAGGTTCTTGATTGTTTGTGCAGGTACTAGGTAACTTGTGTGTCATCTCCTACTGGATTGATACCTTGGTTCTAAAAACTGAGGGAAATACTTACGCTACTTCACTGCATCACCCTTTCCTCTTCAAGGGAAAACCAACGCATGCTCAAGAGGTAGCACATAGATAAAGAGTAGACATTCGATTCGATGTATCAATGTACTTTATCATCGAACTTATCTCCAACCGAACTTGATAAAATTTGTCATCGCAGGCCTTCGGCTTCAACCTCCAAACCAAGAAGTTGGAGTGTTTCCGAATACCATGTTAGAATAAACATTCATTATGTCCGGAAGCTGGGCAATCCGATCATAGTGCTCAAACAAACAAAAAAATTCGGGAAGTTATGTTATATTATTATTTAACATAAGAAACATCTTCCAAGGAGAATAGTTCCATTAAGGGTTCCTTTCCTTGGGTTGGCATGCTTAATTATGCATACCTAGGCTTTGATCCAAAAGATTGAATTACGGATAGCCTATCCCTTAATTGTTAGAATAATGACGTAAACGTATATAATCTGTCATTGCTTCCCGACCAATTATTTCCTTAAGAATGCTAGCTTTCGGCTTCACCCATCTGAGGTACAGATCCGGATTACTCGGGTGTAACAATCGCAGAGGTACTCCCTTTACACCCTAGCCAAACTGTCGGGAACATAGGGTATAAACACAGGAGCAAGGCAACCCAGCTTGACAAAAACTTAAGTCATAGAGGTGCATATAATGGCAAAAGATGTATAGAACAAATGACGAAAACAATAGAGACAACAAGCCTTTAATAATAAGCTTCATCAAAGAAGCCCCCAGTTATAGTGGGGTGAATACATTTAAAGATGTGTACCCCTAACAGTTCGGTATATCCGAACATACCTTAGGATATATAAAAAAGGAAACAAAAATAAGAAGGAGAGGAGAAAGAGGAACCTAGTCAAAGTAAAAATAAAAATAAAAAGGGTGCGACTGAACTATCCGTAGAATCGTCGGAGCCGAGCAACGTTCCATGGATTTGGCTCAAGGCGATTATCCGATGCTTTACGAAGGCGATAGGCTCCTCCTGTGAGAACTTCATCTATGATGAAGGGCCCCTCCCATTTTGGTTTGAGCATATCCTTCTTTTTCTCCGGGAGAAGCAAGACAAGTTCGCCGACATTATATGTCTTGGCCCGCACTTCTCTGCTTTGGTATCGCCTGGCCTATTGTTGATAAAATGCGGAACAGGCTCGTGCAACGTCGCGCTCCTTTTCAAGGCCGTCTAGGTCATCCTGCCGATCGAGCTTGGCTTCTCGTTCTTCGTACATGCGCACTCAAGGTGAGTCATGAATAATGTCGCAGGTCAGGACAGCTTCTGCACCGTACACCATGAAAAAAGGTGTGTATCCAGTCGATCGATTAGGCGTAGTCCACATCCCCCAGAGTACGGAATCGAGTTCCTCGACCCAGCTTATATGACTCGCGTAGGGAGCACACCAGTCTAGGTTTAATGCCGCTCATTATCAAGCCATTGGCCCGTTCAACCTGGCCGTTTGTTTGAGGGTGGTAGACTGATGCATAGTCGAGTTTAATGCCCAAGTTAGCACACTAGTTTTTCACCTCATCAGCTATAAAATTGGAGCCATTATTAGTGATGATGTTGTACGGTACACTGTAGTGGTGTACCACACCGGATATAAAGTCAATCATTGGCCCTGCTTTAGCCGTCTTTACAAGTTTGGCCTCTATCCACTTAGTGAATTTATCCACCATAACCAGCAAAAGAAATTTGTGTGGCTTCCCCTTTAAGGGGTCCGACCATATCGAGCCCCCAGACTACGAAGGGCCAAGTTATGGGGATTGTTCTTAAGGCAGTGGAGGCATATGACTTTGATTGGCAAAAAGTTGATAACCCACACAACGTTGGACAAGGGCTTGTGCGTCTGCTTGGGCCGTTGGCCAGAAGAAACCTGTCCGAAAGGCTTTGCTTACGAGGGCCCGAGCTGCGGCATGATGGACGCCCAGACTGGCATGTATTTCTGCCAAGAGTTGCCGCCCCTCCTCTTCGGAGATGCACCTTTGGAGAACTCCGGTAGTGCTTTCCTTGTACAATTCACCTTTGTGAACTTTCTAGGCTTTAGAATGCCAAACTATGTGACGGGCCTCATTTTGATCACCAGGAAGCTCTTGCCTATTAATGTAGGCCAGGAAGGGTTCGGTCCATGGAGCAATAACGGCCATGATCTCATGAGCAGAGGGTGTTATTTCGGTATCCAAACCCCCGATGATATCTGTATTATGTCCGGCTATTGGGGGCGTAACCAGGTCTTTACTGGTGTCTCCGCTCTCGTCTTGCCATACTACGGATGGCTTAAATAGCCATGAAGGTATTAGGTGGGACAGGGTCGCGCTTGGCGCCCATGCGAGCGACTATATCCGCTGTCTGGTTACTGTCTTGAGCGACGTGGTGAAATTCAAGCCCGTCGAACCGAGTCGATGTTCTTAATACGGTGTTTCATATGCCGCAATTTTGGAACTTTTGCATCAAACTCTCCATTTACCTGAGATATGGTGAGGTTTGAGTCGTCGCGCACCTCAAGGCGTTGTATGCCCATGGAGACAGCCATGCGGAGGCCATGTAGAGGTGCCTCGTATCCGGCTGCATTATTGGAGTCCGTATACATGATTTGCAACATGTAGCGGACTATGAACCCTATGGGGGATGTCAAGATGACGCCAACCCAAGTCCGTCTAGCATCTTAGATCCGTCGAAGTACATGATCCAGTTGGAGTATGAACTGTACTCCTTAGGGAGCTCGTCTTCCGTCAACTCAGTGATGAAGTCAGCCAGCACCTGATATTTAATAGCTTGATGCAGCTTGTATATTATTTCAAATGGTAAGAGCTCAATGGCCCATTTAGCTATGCGGCCGGTGGTGTCCCTGTTGTCTATAATGTCGTTAAGTGGTACTTCGGATGCCATCGTGATTGAACACTCTTGAAAATAGTGTCAGAGTTTTCGGGATGCCATAAAGACCGCGTAAGCTATCTTTTGGTAGTGAGGGTATCAGGATTTATATGGTGTAAGAACCTCTGACACGTAATACACTGGCTTTTGGATGAGGAATTTATGTCCCTCTTCTACTCGCTCGACGATGAGTACGGCGCTCACTATCGGTGTCAAAACCGACGGATCTTGGGTAGGGGTCCCGATCTGTGCGTCTTAGGCTAATGGTAACAGGAGGCAAGGGACACAATGTTTACCCAAGTTCGGGCCCTCTCTATGGAGGTAAAACCCTACTTCCTGCTTGATTGATATTGATGATATGAGTAGTACAAGAGTTGATCTACCACGAGATCGTAGAGGCTAAACCCTAGAAGCTAGCCTATGATGATTATGATTGTGATCGTCCCTCTAAGGACTAAACCCTCCGGTTTATATAGACACCAGAGAGGGCTAGGGTTTACACGGAGTCAGTTACAAGGAAGGAAATATAATATCTGGATCACCAAGCTTGTCTTCCACGCAAAGGAGAGCCCTATCCGGACACGGGATGGAGTCTTGAGTATTGTATCTTCACGGTCCAATAGTCCAGTGAAAGTATATAGTCCGGCTGTCCGGATACCCCCTAATCCAGGACTCCCTCAGTAGCCCCTGAACCAGGCTTCAATGACAATGAGTCCAGCGCGCAGTTTTGTCTTCGGCATTGCAAGGCGGGTTCCTTCTCCGAATACTCCAAAATAATTATCGAACACTTGGACCGTGTCCGTATCTGCAAGATGATCTTCATACACCACCGTAGAGAGAATGATATTTCATAAATATAATCTACTGACAACTTTAGACAAAGTGACATGACACTATGGTCGGGTCATTATTCGAACCGTTTTCCCACAACCAGTCATAGCGCACATTGCAAGGCGGTTTCCTTGGCATGTCTTGTCACAGCAGAGATCATGTCCCCTTATTACAGGATCTCCATCAATACGGGTATGGGTAACCCAACCGCGCAATCAATCGTGGCCCTTGGAAAATAAGAGATTCTCAACGGGAAAGTGGGGAGGCGCACCGTTCGTCGCTTCTATAAAGGGATAAGGATTCCCCATTTCACCCATGCCTTCTTCCTCCTCCGCTTATCCATTCCCACACCCTCGAACTCCAGCGCCCTGGTTCATGCTTTCTCTGCACAGCCAAGCATGTCCAGACCAGGAGGCAAGTGGGTGGCCTCCATCGTGAAGGAGGAGCATATCGCGAAGCTCCGGGCGGCCGGATACTTGGCCGCAGATATCGCGCACCGGCTACTGGACGAAGGGCAGGTCACTCCAACTCCGGAACCCCATGAGAGGGTCGTATTTCTTGCCCACTTTGTCCGTGGACTGGGATTTCCACTTCATCCCTTCATCCGCGGGCTCATGTTCTACTACGGGCTATATTTCCATGATCTAGCCCCAAATTTCGTGCTCAACATCTCGGCGTTTATCGTCGTGTGCGAGGCTTTCCTCCGCACCAGGCCTCACTTCGGCCTGTGGCTACAAATCTTCTACATGAAGCTGAAGATCGTGAGCGGCCAGCAAGCGGAGTGCGGAGGCGCCATGGTGCGCAAGATGCCCAACGTCACCTGGCTTGATGGCTCCTTCATGGAGACCATGAAAGGGTGGCAATCGGGGTGGTTCTACATCACCGAGCCGCGTGACGCCAACTGGGCGGCGGCCCTCGAGTTCTGATCCGGAATCCCCATGCGGCTCACCTCCTGGGAAAAGAAGGGTCTGGCCTGGGGCGAACCTGCAGAGCTGACCGGACTACAGAACTGCATCAAGAATATGAAGGACAAGAAAATCAAGCTTGTCAACGTGGTCCAGGTCATGCTTGTCCGCCGAATTCTTCCGTGCCAAAGGAGGGATTTTAATCTGTGGGAGTTTGTTCCGGCCAAACACCAGATGCTTCAAAAGCTCTACGGCATGACGCACAAGGGCGCATGGAAGGCTCTGTTCAAGGCCTCCTAAGTACCTCCTCCCACCTTCGAGGACCGCGGACTTCACGCTGCACGGCTCCCCGGTGAGTTTTCTGACTACAACCGGATGCGGTTTTTCCCAATGTACTCATGAGAGAATCTTAAGTTTGTGTGTGTTTGATCAGGAGTGTGTGGAGACGGTGGAGTGGATTGACTGTCCGGCTCCATTGCCAGAAGGTCCAGCAGATGCTCTCCTGACAGAGATGTTAGTCCCGGCGCCCTACAAGGCACCGGAGAAGAAGGCCGATAAGAAGGCCTCGGGGACCAGGAAGGGTCTCCGGCGTAAGGTTGTACCGGACGCCTCGTCCGAACACGACGAGGCACACTCCTCCCTCGAAGGGGAGGAAGAAGAGGAAGGGGACGCCCCATCCGAAGAGGATGGGGGGCGAGAAGGCGGGCTAGGGGACCGAGAAGGGGTCCCCGGTGCAAGGCCGTCATACCCTCATCGTCCGAAGACGACGAGGCAGATTCCTCCCACGGAGGCGGGGGGAAACACGAAGAAACTCTGTCTCCCCACACTGGGAGGAGAAGAAGAGGAAAGCCGCCCCGGAGGGGAGGCTAGGACGCCCAAGAAGGGAAAGGCGTCCCTTCCGGATTACTCCACCACTGCCGCCTATAGCGAGGAGGACTCGCTACCCAGGGGGAAGCCCCTAGTAAGATCGTAAGTATCCGCACTCTATTGTATTTTAGTGCGACTCTGCTCCATAGTCTTGTTATAACGCCGAACATATATGCAGTCCGGCCAGGGTCCATCCCGAGGTATCATATTCTGATGGGTCCTTGAGTGATTCAGCGATGAATTCGCTCCCGACGGCCACTACTCCTCGGCCTGCGGACGACACGGAGGTGTTGTCCCAAAGGCTCCCAGAGCAGGGGGAGGTGACTCTGGAGACGCCTCAAGGCGGGATTCCAGATGTCGGGCCCACAAGGTATAAGATCCCCGTGGATCATGCCGACGAGAGCCGCAGCAAGTCGGGCTCTCAGCCGGATACCATGCCGGAACCTTCGATGGTTTTGGCTTTGGGCAGGCGGCCCCTTGCCAGGGAGGGCGAGCCGTCCATGCCAATGACTTCCGTTATGCCAGAGGCATCGGATGGTCTGCTGGAAGCGCTTCGCGGCGCTTCCATGGATGAAGAGCACCATACTCTTATGAGTGTGGTGATTCAGAAGGTTCTGTCCGCCAAGAGCGGACTAACCGAAGCCTGCACCAGCCACCTGACAGGCTTTGAGGTAAGTAATAAAAATGTGTGAAATCATCACCCGATAGGTAGTAGCCCCTGATACTCTGTTTGGTGTTCAGAACGAAAAGCCAAACGGAGGGTCAATTATAATCCGAAGGAGTCTAATATTAGGTGTGCATGTGAATAAGCAGGCTATGCTGCTTGTCGCTGCTGTCCGCATGGCCGAGGTCGCTGGACTTCAACGGGACCTGGAGCAGGCACAGGGAGAGATCGGCCTTACGAAGAGGCAGCTCGAAGAGAACAGGTGAGTGATACCCCGTCCGCATATCATAAAAAATAGACAAAATTGGTTATTCTAACGACAAAGCGTCGTGACTTTGTAACAGGGGCCACCATCGAGGTGGCGTCTCTGAAGAAAGCATTGTCCGAGGCCGAAGACAAGGCGGCCCTGGAGTGGAAGGAGCGCGAAAAGCAAGATGCTAGAGTGGGCGAGGTGCATCAAGAGCTCCAGGAGCTCGGCAAGAAGTTCGAGTCCTTGGAGCATGATCTCAAGATGAAAGAGCCTGAGCTTGCGAAGGCCCTTGCGAGTGTGAAAGATGCCAAGGCCGAAGCCGAAAAGGCATAGCAGGAAATCCAGGTGGCCAAGAAGATAGCGGCGGGTAAGACATTCTTTATGCAAAGCAAGCATGTGGAGGAGACATTTCTTTTACTTACCCGGATTCGAAGCTCTCCAGGGGCATTCGTAGATCTGCCACACAGGGTATCTGATGCTGCGGAGTTCTATTGTGCCGAGGAGGGGAGCTCAACAGAGAAGCTGTTCTGGTCCCAGTATGCTGGAGCCGAACACCCGGTGCCTCTGAGTGACCAGCTGAAGCAGTTGGTGGAACTCCACAGGGCGGCCGAAGTGGCTATAAAAAATTTCTTAGTCCGGATGTGGCCTGGTGAGCCCTTGCCTGCCACCTACTTCGGCCTGATAAAGCGGATGGTAAATGTCTGTCCGGGGCTGGAGGTGATCAAGCGGTCTGTTTTCATTGAGGGTGCCCGTCGGGCCTTTGCCCGTGCGAAGGTGCATTGGGGCAAGCTGTATGCGGAGAAGCTGGTGAAGGACGGGCCGCCAGAGGGCAAGGCGCATCGCTGTCCCAAGAAATATTATGATGGCGTGATGGAAGACGCTCGTCTCGTGGCCGATGAATGTACCAAGGACACGATCCTTGAGTAAATGTACTTCTGTCGTTGTTGTAATATAAAGACGAAGTTACTTGCGCTATATAGCGATTTTTTATTTAAAATATTACCTTCTGTGCGGCTGTTTATAGAATTCTGAAAGTAGGCCAGTCGTCGGATTCCGCCCCCGCGTAACTAGTACCGGGGTGTTCCTGGAAAAACCCGGACACTCTTTATCCAAATTTTTGGTCCCTGAAGGAGGTGTCTGGCGCAGCGAACAAGGCAATCGGACTATGCGGCTTTATAACTTTCACTTAGCCATAGAAGTTACAATTTTAAATTTCGACGAAGCCCCTAGAATTCGGAAAGCCAAATTGGGGCTCTATATACGCCTAAATCGGACGAAGCCGATTCCTCACCTAAAGCGGAAAAAATCTCTGAGGATTTTAAGACCTCTCGAACAGCGACCAACTCTCGCCGCATCATGCCGGTCAGTTTTTGGCTTTCTCTACTGAGGTGCTCGTCCGGAAGAACCGGGACACAATCGCAGTAGTTCTCCCTGTGCTACCTTAGCCGATATAACGGAACATAAGGTACCAAAACAAGGGAGCCGGGCAAACCCAACTATTGACGCAAGACATGATTCGGAGCTGATGCATATAGTGCTATAAGTTCGGGGTGCCGCACTGCTGATAGTGTTCGGACTTGTATTGCCGTATTATGGGGCGCCATAAGAAGCCCCTGGCAAACTGAACATACCAGGGTGTACGGATGTAATATTAAATAAACATTTATGGAAAATTGTGCAGATAGGAATAATAAGCTGACGCTATATATTATCTCCCATTGATGCATAATACGTGTAAGCGTATGTTTACAATGAGTGCATTTAAGAAGTAAATAGGACTATTTAACATGTCCTATCCGAGGGCGGGCTGCATGTAGGTATATAAAACAGGTATAACAATCGTGAACAGATTCCACCTGGGTATTTCCTTTGTGCGCAAAGCCTGTTGCCTCCTTGGTTTTCTCTCCTGTGTAAGTCCGACAATCCGACTCTTCTGAAGAGGCTGCCCTAGAGCAGTGTCCTGAAAGATAAAGGGGGTTTATTAAAGTATGTTGCAGTTAGACTGCACTGTTGACTGTTGCGCCTCCGCCTATGCCCATGGTATTTTGAGTGCGTAGTTGTGTACGCGCGGCACGAATGCTGCTTTGATGGGGCTTGAGCGGAGGCCGGAATGCTAGCGCGCTCTTGGCGTGCCTGGTGATCCTGTTGCGGGGTGCTCCGGACCCGCTTGACAGTGTTCGAGGTTGTCGTCGCCGGATTGGTGGTTTGTTTGAGAAGGCCGCATTGTATTTCCGCCGTGAGGGCTGCAGTATGTTCTTCTGTACGGAGAGAGCGGTCCATGTTTTCGTTGACTGTTATGACCCCGCGAGGTCCTGGAATCATGAGCTTGAGGTATGCATAGTGTGGTACGCATTGAATCTAGCGAATGCGGTTCGTCCAAGCAGTGTGTGGTAACCACTATGGAAAGGGACGATATCGAAGATTAGCTCTTCACTTCGGAAGTTATCCGGAGATCCGAAGACCACTTCCAATGTTATAGGGCCCGTGCAACGGGCCTCTACTCCTGGAATTACACCTTTAAAGGTGGTTTCGTGGGCTTGATCCTTGAAGGGTCGACGCCCATTGTCGGTGTCAAAATCGGCGGATCTCGGGTAGGGGGTCCCGAACTGTGCGTCTAGGCGGATGGTAACAGGAGACAAGGGACACGATGTTTTTACCCAGGTTCGGGCCCTCTCGATGGAGGTAAAACCCTACTCCTGCTTGATTGATATTGATGATATGGGTAGTACAAGAGTAGATCTACCACGAGATCAGAGAGGCTAAACCCTAGAAGCTAGCCTATGGTATGATTGTTGTTCGTCCTACGGACTAAAACCCTCTGGTTTATATAGGCACCGAAGAGGGTTAGGGTTACACAGAGTCGGCTACAATGGTAGGAGATCTACATATCCGTATCGCCAAGCTTGCCTTCCACGCCAAGGAAAGTACCATCCGGACACGGGACGAAGTCTTCAATCTTGTATCTTCATAGTCCAGGAGTCCGGCCAAAGGCTATAGTCCGGCCATCCGGACACCCCCTAATCCAGGACTCCCTCAGTAGCCCCTGAACTAGGCTTCAATGACGACGAGTCTGGCGCGCATATTGTCTTCGGCATTGCAAGGCGGGTTCCTCCTCTGAATACTTCATAGAAGATTTTGAACACAAGGATAGTGTCCGGCTCTGCAAAATAAGTTCCACATACCACCGTAGAGAGAATAATATTTACACAAATTCAATCTGCTGACGTATTCCGTGGCATGACATCACACCACGGCCAAACCTTTATTCGAATCGTTTTTACTGTTCCACCTCGACGCGTTTAGCGAGGCGGTTTCCTTGGCATGTCTTGTCAAAGCAAAGATTGTGTCCCCTTATTCCGGAATTCTCATCAATACGGGCGTGGGTAACCCAACCGCGCGTGTTGGCACGTCTCCTCTATCGAAGGCGAGTCCCGAACGGTCACGGGGAAGGCTCTTGGTATTCAACCTCTTTATAAAGAGACCAAGGCTCCACTCCTTACTTTCAATCTCGATCGAATCCGCCCCTTGCCTCGAGTTCCAACACCCAAAGCTCCAGATTCAGGCGCTTCGGACCTTCGATGATGTCCGGCTCTGACCTGCAAGGCCAGTGGATGCCTTCCTCCATTACGGAGGAAGACGTGCTAAAGCTAAGAGATGCCAGGTATCTAACCATCGAAATTTCGCATAGGTTGCCTGCCCAAGGGCAGGTTGTTCCCACTCCCAAGGCTGGTGAAAGCGTGGTGTTCGCGTCTCACTTCCTTCGGGGGCTAGGCTTCCCGATGGACCCCTTCGTGAGGGGGCTCATGTTTTACTATGGGTTGGAATTTCATGACTTGGATCCAGAGTCCATCCTCCACATCTCATCGTTCATTGTCGTATGTGAAGCCTTCCTTCGCATTACCCCTCACTTCGGATTGTGGCTCAAGACCTTCAAGGTGGAGCCGAAGATGATCAAGGGGCAGCAGGCAGAGTGCGGAGGGGCTGTTATAAGCAAGAATGCTAATGCTCCGTGGCCCGAGGGCTCTTTTCAAGAGGAGCTCAGCCTATGGAAACAAGAGTGGTTTTATATCACGGCTCCCAGGGGCACCAAATGGGTGGCGCCACCTGCCTTTCGCTCGGGTCCTCCACCGCGGCTGGCATCATGGGTCAATAAAGGACTTGACTGGCGGCCGTCCAAGGACGTGCCCTTGTTGCAGGGCCGCATTCAAGATCTCCTAGAGAGAGAGATCACTCTGGTCATAGTAGTGCAGGTCATGCTGATTCGTCGCACCATGCCCTGCATACGTCGCCCCCTCCGCCTGTGGGGATTTAACCCGGAGGGACCACAAGCTCTCCAACATTTTATGGGCGCGACGCCCGTGGAGATGTACAAGCTTTTCTTCGGATCACAAGAGATGTGTCCGGACTTCACCGAGGACGCAGGTCTGAGCTGCAATCGCCCGGATACTCAAGTAAGTAGCCCTGTACCTGGACACGCTATCACATATTTATCACAAACTTGCTCTTTAAAAGAGTTGTCCCTTGAACAGGAGTGGATAGTGAAAGCAAAGTTAATCAGGTACCCGGCCCCCCTCCCTAAGACCACGCCGGATCCCGTGTTAACTAGGATGCTGGAGGTTGCGCCTTTGAAAGAAGGTGAAGGGGGGAACAAGGAAGCTACAGCCTCCGCGAAGGAGGCTGCCAGGAAAGGAGGGATCGAGAATCCCTCCATCCAAGGGAAGAAGAGGACCGCCTCTGAAGACCCGGAGACCATGGTCTCAAAGCGAGGGAAGAAATTTTCGTCAAAGGGTCCTGCGCCGAGAGATGCCTCGGCCGCATTATGCCCCCAAGGGTATCATCCCTCCACCGAGCCGTAAGTAAAAAAGGGGAGTTTTTAAAATAAAGGATATCCCTGCCCTATTTCTGATGAAGATAACCGAATTTTTACCTTGTAGTTCAGATCTCAGCCCTTCTCAACAGAGCTCATCTTCGGGGGATCTTCGTCCGAAGATGATAGAGAGTGAAACGCCTCCCCCTGCCGTACCATCTTGCGAGGCGGGCGACCCTGAGGTGTCGTCGCGGAGGGTTTCTCCGAGTCCAGCGGGGCCGGAAGGTGGTCGTATTCCCCCTCAAAGTCCTCCGCGTCCGGCCTTCGAAAAAGGCCATCGGACGAGTCCGACACCACCTGGTGTACGGTCGGAGGAGCTGGAGGATCTGCTCGGGCGAGCGTCTATCTCAGAAGATCACCATGTGTTAATGGGTATGGTGATTGAAAGGATTTCATCCGCTAAGAGCGGATTGCACGAAGCCGTCAGAAGTTTACTGACAGGTTTTGAGGTACGCGAAATGATGTACCTTCTGACAATTCCGCATATTAAATGCGCCCTGTGTAGATAGTAGCCCCTGAGACACGGTGTGTTGTCAAAAATGACAGCGCGCCGAGGATCATAATCCCAGGTATAATATGTTGCCCTTCCTATGTAGGTGGCGAAGTGTCCTGTGGCTAGCCGGACTAATGGATTTGCCGAACTAAAGCGGCAACTTGACGTAGCAGACGCCGACATCACGCTTGTCAATAAGCGGCTGGACGAGTCACAAGGTATGTGATTTCTCCGCGGACACCTGGTAAGGGAGCTTGATGCCCGTGCCTTACAACATGTATGCTTGATGCAGATGGTGCCGCTGCCATGGAGAACCTTCGGGCGGGGCTCGCCCGAGCCAAGGAGCAGGCTAGAAAAAGTGATGCGGCTGCCTTAAAGGCGGCTGAAGAGCTAAAAGCTGAACAGGCTGCTCACTGCCGAAGCAAAAAGGAAATGGCCGAGATGGCCGTGAAGTTGAAGAATGTTGCCGACCGATGTAAGCTTCTTGAAAAGGAAGATCGAGCGGTGCAAGAGGACCTGAAGAGGGCCACTACCGAGGCCAAGGATGCTCGCTCTGCAATGAGGGCTATGAAGGAGGAGCTGCATCAGGCCTGAGATATCGCGGCTGGAAAGCCCTTCCTGCTGCGGAGGAAGTTCATGGATCCTAAATATGCTCAGTTGGACCGGCTGTGGAGTGCGGAGGATGCTTACCTGGACTTCGCAGCAAGTGTCGCGGACGCGGCCGAACACTTCCGAGATCAAAAGGATCACGAAATGGAAAAGGTTTTTTGGTCGCAGTTCCATAATCCAGAGCGCACTCTTCCATTAACCGATCGCTTGGCCGAATGGGCGGAACTGAATAGGTTATCCGAACTTGCCATGAAGGATGTCTTGAGTCTTTTGTGGCCGAAAAGGCCCGAGCCGAAGAGTTATTTTGGCTTGGTGCAGCATTTCCTTGGTGTGGTGCCGCATATCAATGCAATGAGGAGGTCGGCATGCATAGAGGGTGCGCGGATGGCTCTTGCCCGTGTCAAGACATACTGGGCAGAGATGAAGGCCACCGATGTTGCATCCCCAGATTCGGACGGAAGCCGAGTACCTGTCAAGCAATATTTTCAGGAAGTTCTGCAGGGCGCTCGTTTAATAGAGACGCAGTGCTCGAAGGATATTATGTTCGAATAACATGTATTATTGTGAAACAATGTTTCGATGAAATATAAAATCTTTTTATACTTGTGCCTTCAAGAATTAAAATACCTCCTGTGCGGTCGTTAATGTATATGTGTATATAACCTAAAAGATGGCAGTCTTCAGCTTCAACCCCCACACATATAATGCGGGGGTGTTTGCAAAAAGGCGCATTTTCACACTTGATCCAACCTCTTGGTCCTATAAAGGAGGTGGTAGCGCAGCAAACTAGGCAACCGGACTATAATGCTTTATCACTTTCACTTAGCCATAGGAGTTTGACAGTGGGGCTACTATATAGCCCCTAGGGGCACCGCACTTACCCGAATTCGGGGCGCGTATGTGCCTGACCGAGAAACGGCCCTTCGTCAATGCGGAGGAATCCTATAGATTCCGGCGGGTCATCGAGTGGTTGACCAGTCTCACGCTATATCATGACAGTCAGTTTTCGGCTTTCTCTACTGAGGTGCTCGCCTGGATGAACCGGGGCACAATCGCAGTAGTTCTCATGGTGTCGCGTTAGCCGATAGAGCGGAACGTAAGACAGCAAAACACAGGAGCCAGGCAAACCCAACATTTGACCAAAGACATGATTCGGAGCTGATGCATATAAGGCCTAACTCGAGACGCCGAACACTCCCTAAGGTATTCGGTCTTTATAAAAACGGGCCGAACAACGCCCTTGGCAATAAGCCCCTGGTGTCTAGGTACGTGCAAAATTCTGACGTGGCCCATGCCAAAACGCCAGCCTCCTCCTCGGTTATAGCAAGAAACCAGGGGATGTGTATCAACAAGGGACAGTAAAAAAAGGTTTAAGTAGGGTCTTAATCTGAAAAGAATCCTTGTCACGGGTCCCTACTGCACGTCTGCGCCTGTGTCTCCGTTGTGCCGTATCCTGGACGGGTGTAGCACGGTGTTCATCTATGAAAGAGAGGAACTTAGTTGAAAAAGATCATGCGAAAAATGTACGTTACATTACATAAACAAAGTACGATTCAAAAAATGAATAAGATTGAGCTTTATTGTCTCTTGTTGTACAGGCACGGAGCCCCTAGTGCGGGGGTATGCGGCTAGTAAGCCCTTGTATGTTTACGCCGGACTCGTCTAACCGTGTCCGGGGTCTGGACGACCTGTTTAGGTGCTTCGATTAGTGAAGCCTGTTTAGTGTGTGGCTGTCAAGGCAGTCACACAATCTTTCACGCTCGAGGAACACTCGATATTTCCCTTTAAGGAGATGATGCCTCGCGGACCGGGCATTTTAAGTGGAAGGGATGCATAATGTGGTATTGCGCTAAAGCGGGCGAAGGCTTCGCGCCCCAGTAGTGCTTGGTAGCTACTTGTAAATGGGCGCGAGGTGGAAGGTTAACTTTTCGCGGCGGAAGTTGACGGGTGAGCCGAACACAACTTCTAGCAGTAGAGAGCCCGTACAATGGGCATATGAGCCTGGCATTACCCCTTGAAAGGAAGTGTTGCTATGGCAAATTTTGGTTGGGTCTATCCCCATTTTGCGGATTGTATCCTGATATAGCAGGTTTAGATCACTGCCGCTGTCCATTAGGACTTGTGAAAATTGGAGTCCGTCGATTATCGGATCTAATATCAAGGCAGACCATCCTGCATTCCGGATACTTCAAGAGTGATCCTGATGGTCGAAGGTGATTGGTTTTAACAACCAGTGGCGGGACTCCTCTGGGATAGGCCGTATGGCGCGTATATCTATGGACGCCCTTCTGTTTTTCCCTTTTATCACGTGAAGTGAGTTAACTGTTTTGACTTCTTGTGGGAAACTCTTTTGTTTTCCGGTGCTCTGCTTGTGGGGTTCGTCATCGTCCTCGCTTGGTGTGTCGAGCCCCTTGTGTTCGGTGTTGAGTTTGCCGGACTGCTTGAAGACCCAACAATCTCTGTGGATATGGTTTGCAGGCTTCCCGGGAGTACTGTGGATTTGTCATATCTTGTCCAAGATTTTGTTTAAGTTAGATAGCTCGTCCTTGTTATCCTTAAGGGGCAGTTTTTTATGATCCTGCCGTGAGCTTTTGAATCCGGCGTTGACTGTCGTGCTCTTCGGGCTGTTTCCCTTGGTCCGACGCTGGTCCTTGCTGCGTCGCGGTTTCCCGTTTCCATCCCTGACTTCGGATGTACTTGGGTTGCTGGTACTGCATCTTGCCAGCCAGCTATCCTCTCCCACGCAAAAGCGGGTCATGTGGCTTGTTAATGCGGCCATTTTTCTTGGCTTTTCTTGGCCGAGGTGTCTGGCGAGCCATTTGTCTCAGATGTTATGTTTGAAAGCTGCTAAGGCTTCAGAGTTCGGACAGTCGACTGTTTGGTTCTTTTTAATAAGGAATCTGTTCCAGAATTTTCGGGCTAACTCTCTGGGTTGTTGTGTTATGTGACTTAAATCGTCTGCATCCGGAGGTCGGACATAGGTCCCTTGAAAATTTGCCCGAAAAGCATCCTCGAGCTCTTCCCAACTTCCAATTGTGTTTTCGGGGAGGCTTTTGAGCCAATGCCAGGCTGGCCCTTTGAGCTTGAGGGGTAAGTATTTTATGGCGTGGAGGTCATCTCCTCTAGCCATGTGTATGTGGAGGATGTAATCCTCAATCCAGACTCCAGGGTCTGTTGTTCCGTCATAGGCCTCTATGTTTACGGGCTTGAATCCTGCTGGAAATTCATAATCCAGGACCTCATCGGTGAAACATAGGGGGTGTGCGGCACCCCTATATTTGGGTGTACCGTAATATTCGGATATTTGATGTGTTGCATTGCTTACTAGAGCATGCTTTCTTGGCCCGTAGATAGATCTAATTGGGCCATCTTTTTGATGCAAATACGTGTCCAGATCGCGTGCCGGCTTGTGTGCGGCACCGTTTACCGCTCTATGTTTGTCATGGGGTCGTCTATCCGACCGGGTGGTCTCTTTGTTCTTTGATTGCGGGGGCTCTACGGCCTCCTCATCAAATTCGGGCAGTAGTTTTCGCTTTGGGTAGCTCTTTGTTCGGCGACTATCGTCGTATTTGTCTGCGGTGTTGAGTACTTTGTTCCATCTGATATTGAGCACATCTTCCGCTGTTTTGAGCTTCCGCTTCTACTTTTTCAGGCTACGCGCAGTGGCGACGAGCCTTTTGTGGAGGTTCTTCTGCTCCAGCAACTTGTCCGGCGTGAGATCGCCCGGACTGTTATCTTCGCCGGGGACGGATTGTTTATCCATATTTTCATGTTCGGACGGTTGCTCGATAGCATGTTCGCCATCCACTGGTTTGCCCTGCTCTATGGCTGGGTCTGTATGGCTGTTGTCTTTGTCGAGGCGGGATTTTGGGCGGCGCTTACGTCGCCGTTTTGTCTGCTTTTCGAGGGAATGATCCCTCGTGGCGTCCTGTTCTTCCTCGTCGTTCCTTCCTTTAGGTGTGTCCACCATGTATACATCGTGAGATGAGGTGGCTGTCCAGTGCCTTATAGGTGCTGGTTTATTCTTATCTCCTACATCGTCGTCCATACCGTCGATGTCTTCGGAGTCGAAATCGAGCACGTCGTTTAAACTTTTGATAGTGGCTACGAAGTGGGTGGTGGGTGGGCCTTGAATTTCTTCGTCGTGCGCATCCCAACCTTGCTGACCATAATCCGGCCAGGGCTCTCCTGATAAAGAGAGAGACTTTAGTAAATTTAGGATGTCGCCAAAGGGCGAGTGCTGAAAGATGTCCGCGGTGGTGAACTCCATGATCGGCGCCCGATCGGATTCGATTGGCAAGAGCACGGAAGGTTCGGAGTCCGGAGAGGAGTCCGGTACCTTGGAGTCACGAGCTTCGCAAAGGACAGGGATGGTGCTTGGCTCAATCGCCGTAGAGATTGCAGCCCCCGAGGCGGTGTCCAGCCACCCGTCCTCGATTGGCGCAGTCGGCTCCAAGATAAGGGTCGGAGCGAACACTGGTGCGGCCTCCAGGGCACTGGCCAGCGGCAGAGCTAGATCATGCCCATCATGACAGTGCGGCGCGCTTGGCTGTGGCTCGAACCCGTCAAAGATCAAGTCTCCGCGGATGTCAGTCGTATAGTTCAAACTTCGAAATTTGACCTGATGGCCAGGGGCGTAGCTTTCAATCTTCTCCAGATGGCCAAGCGAATTGGCCCGCAGTGCAAAGCCGCCGAATACAAAGATCTATCCGGGGAGAAAAGTCTCACCCTAGACCGCATCATTGTTGATGATCGGAGGAGCCATCGGGCCTAAAGATGACGACACAGAGGAACTCTCAATGAAAGCACCAATGTCGGTGTCAAAACCGGCGGATCTCGGGTAGGGGGTCCCAAACTATGCGTCTAGGCGGATGGTAACAGGAGACAAGGGACAGGATGTATTTACCCAGGTTCAGGCCCTCTCGATGGAGGTAAAACCCTACTCCTTCTTGATTGATATTGATGATATGGGTAGTACAAGAGTAGATCTACCATGAGATCAGAGAGGCTAAACCCTAGAAGCTAGCCTATGGTATGATTGTTGTTCGTCCTACGGACTAAAACCTCCAGTTTATATAGGCACCGAAGAGGGTTAGGGTTACACAGAGTCGGTTACAATGGTAGGAGATCTACATATCCGTATCGCCAAGCTTGCCTTCCACGCCAAGGAAAGTCCCATCTGGACACGGGACGAAGTCTTCAATCCTGTATCTTCATAGTCCAGGAGTCCGGCCAAAGGCTATAGTCCGGCCATCCGGACACCCCCTAATCCAGGACTCCCTCACCCATTTTGCGTATTGTGTCCTGATAAAGTAGGTTCAGGCTGCTGCCGCCGTCCATAAGGACTCGCGTGAGGTGGAATCCGTCGATGATTGGGTCTAGGACCAATGCGGCTGAACCACCGTTACGGATGCTGGTAGGGTGATCCCTACGATCAGAGGTGATCGGACAGGCTGCCCATGGGTTGAATTTTGGGGCGACTGGCTCCATCGCATAGACGTCCCGTAGTGCTCGCTTCCATTCCCGTTTGGGAATGTGGGTGGCGTAGATCATGTTAACCGTTTCACCTGGGGGGAAACTTCTTTTGTCCTCCCGTGTTCGGACGCCAGGACTCCTCATCATCGTCGCTGTGCAGCCCCTTGTCCTTGTTTTTGGCATTTATTTTGCCGGACTGTTTGAACACCCAACAATCTCTATTAGTGTGGTTTGCTGGCTTGTCTGGGGTGCCGTGAATTTGGCACGAGCGTTCCAGTATGCGGTCCAGACTGGATGGTCCCTGATTGTTTCTTTTGAACGGCTTTTTCCGCTGACCGGATTTGGATCCGCTGAATCCGGCGTTGATTGACGTGTCTTCAGTGTTGTCGTTGTTGTTCCGTCGCTTATGTCTGTTGCGACGTGGCTTGCCGTTATTGTCGCGCACATCCAAGGTGCCGGAATGTGGCGTGATGCTACTGCGAGCCAACCAGCTGTCCTCGCCCGCGCAAAAGTGGGTCATAAGTGTCGTGAGGGCCGCCATGGACTTTGGTTTTTCCTGGCCGAGGTGTCAGGCGAGCCATTCGTCACGGATATTATGCTTAAAGGCCACCAGGGCTTCGGCGTCCGGACAGTCGACTATTTGGTTCGTTTTAGTTAGGAACCGAGTCCAGAATTTCCTGGTTGACTCTCCGGGCTGTTGAGTAATGTGGCTCAAGTCATCGGCGTCCGGTGGTCGCACGTATGTGCCCTGGAAGTTGTCGAGGAATGCGTCTTCCAGGTTTTCCCAGCTACCAATGGAATTTGCTGGTAGGCTGTTTAGCCAGTGCCGGGCAGGTCCTTTGATCTTAAGGGGAAGATATTTGATGGCGTGTAGATCGTCTCCGCGGGCCATGTGAATGTGGAGAAGGAAGTCTTCGATCCATACTGCGGGGTCTGTTGTGCCATCGTATGATTCGATGTTTACGGGTTTGAACCCTTCTGGGAATTCATGATCCATTACTTCGTCAGTGAAGCAGAGGGGGTGTGCGGCGCCTCTATGCCGGGCTATGTGGCTACGCAGTTCGAATGAGTCTGGGTGGCCGTATTCGGCCCAGCCGGACTTGTCCATAGTGTATCCGGCGTGATGATCATCGTCACGTGTTGGGGCGCGCCCCACGATCCGTAGATCAATCTTGGTTGTCTCGCTTTGTTTTCCAGTATATCTTGCAGGTCTTGCCTATTGCTCCGGGCCGTAGTATATTGGCGCGGGGGTGCAGGCTGGTATTTGGGCTGGTATGCCGTTTTATCCCGGCCACGAGGTGCCCGGTCAGCCGTCTGGCGCTCGAGTTCGTATTCCTCAGCTGCCAGGACTTCAGTCCATCTATCTGTGAGCAGGTCTTGATCAGCTTGGAGCTGTTGCTGCATCTTTTTCAGGCTCCTCGCAGTGGCCATAAGCCGGCGCTTGAAGCGCTCCTGCTCCACGGGGTCCTCAGGCATGTCGAACTCGTTGTCGCCGAGGCTAATCTCGTCCTCAAAGGGGGGCATGTAGTTGTCCTCCTCCGGATATCCGTCCGTCACCTGTTCGTCTGGGCTGACCAGCCCGTCTTCCTGCTCGGTCTGCTCGAAGGCAGGCTGATCAGGGTTGTATTCATCATCGGCACCATCCAGATTGTTTTCGTATCCTGTGCCGGTATTGCTGTGGTGGGGCTTGGAGCGGCATCGACGATGCCCATGCTTTGCTTTCTTCCCTGAGGGGTTATCCTTCGTTGCCTCATCACCATTGGTTTCCTTCGGAGTGTCCACCATATATATATCATATGAGGAGGTGGTTGTCCACCGCCCCGTGAGCGGTGGTTCCTGTTCTTCTCCTACATTGTCGTCCATACCGTCGATGTCTTCGGAGTCGAAGTCGAGTACGTCGATTAAATCATCAATCATGGCAATGAAGTGGGTGGTGGGTGGGCAACGAATTCCTTCGTCGCCTGCTTCCCACTCGAGCCGGACATAGTTCGGCCAAGAGTCTCCTGACAAAGAGAGAGACTTTAACGAGTTCAGCACGTCGCCAAAGGGCGAGTGTTGGAAGATATCTGATGCGGTGAACTCCATTACCGGAGCCCAACCAGGTTCGGCGGGCTCGGGAGCGTGCGGATTGCAACCTACAGCCGGATACGAGTCCAGGGGTCCGGTATCACAAGCTTCTTTGTGGGTGAGGCCTGTGTTTGGCTCTACCGCCAATGGGTGTGCGGCATGCAGGGCGGGGTCCATCCACCCGTCCTCGGGCAACGCAATCTGCTCCGGTTTTAGGTCCGGGGCTCCTGCAGGGGCAATATCCCGAGCATTGTCCGACAGCAGGTCTAAGCCGTGCTCATCATGATTGTCTGGCGCTCCTGGTGCAGGCCCAAACCAGTCGAAGATCAAGTCTCCGCGGATATCGGCCGTGTAGTTCAGGTTTCCAAACCTGACCTGGTGGCCAGGGGCGTAGCTCTCGATCTGCTCCAGTTGGCCAAGCGAATTGGCTCGTAGTGCGAAGCCGCCGAACACGAAGATCTGTCTGGGGAGAAAAGTCTCACCCTGGACCGTGTTGTTGATGATTGAAGGAGCCATCAAGCCTTGTAGCGACGACACGGAGGAACTCTCAATGAAAGCACCAATGTCAGTGTCAAAACCGGCGGATCTCAGGTAGGGGGTCCCGATCTGTGCGTCTTAGGCTAATGGCAACAGGAGGCAAGGGACACAATGTTTACCCAGGTTCGGGCCCTCTCGATGGAGGTAAAACCCTACTTCCTGCTTGATTGATATTGATGATATGAGTAGTACAAGAGTTGATCTACCACGAGATCGTAGAGGCTAAACCCTAGAAGCTAGCCTATGATGATTATGATTGTGATCGTCCCTCTAAGCACTAAACCCTCCGGTTTATATAGACACCGGAGAGGGCTAGGGTTTACACGGAGTCAGTTACAAGGAAGGAAATATAATATCCGGATCGCCAAGCTTGTCTTCCACGCAAAGGAGAGCCCTATCCAGACACGGGACGGAGTCTTGAGTCTTGTATCTTCACGGTCCAACAGTCCGGCCAAAGTATATAGTCCAGCTGTCCGGATACCCCCTAATCTAGGAGTCCCTCACTCACGACCTGGTGAGTTGTGGATATATAAAGCAACATAGGCTCGCCCACACATGGGGCAGCAAGGATTGGGTTGCCTGCTAATAAGGTTTTTATTTCTTCCAATCCAGTTGTGGCCACATCCATCCATTTGAAGTTGTCAGTGCGTCTAAGTAGTCTGTAAAGTGGTAATGCTTTTTCTCCTAATCTGGAAATAAAGCGGCTCAAAGCCACAGCACACCCTGCTAATTTTTGGACCTGCTTTAAGTCTGTTGGTATGGCCAGTTGCGACAAGGCTCGGATTTTAGTTGGGTTTGCTTCAATTGCTCTATGGGAGACAATGAACCCTAGTAGCTTTCTGGCTGGAACGTCGAAAACGCTTTTTTCTGGATTGAGCCATATGTCGTATGTTCGGAGGTTGTCAAATGTAAGGCGGGGATCGTCCACCAATGTTTCGACGTGTTTATTCTTGATGACCACGTCATCCACATATGCTTCAACTGTCTTGCCGATTTGTTTTTCCAAGCATGTTTGAATCATGCGTTGGTAAGTGGCACCAGCGTTTTTAAGCCTAAAAGGCATAGTATTGAAACAGAAAGGCCCATACGGGGTGATGAACGTCGTTGCGGCCTGGTCAGACTCCTTCATTATAATCTGATGGTATCCGGAGTAAGCGTCGAGGAAACAGAATGAGTCGTGTCCCGCGGTCGCATCAATAATCCGGTCAATACGGGGCAACGAGAAAGGATCTTTAGGGCAAGCCTTATTGAGGTCTTTGAAATCGATGCAAAGGCACCAAGATTTATCCTTCTTCGGCACCATGACCAGGTTGGCTAGACAATCCGGGTGTTTGATTTCTCTGATGAACCCGGCCTCGAGTAGTTTGGCTAGCTCATCCCCCATAGCTTGTCGTTTGGGTTCGGAAAATCGCCGCAACGTTTGCTTGACTCATTTGAATCCTTTGATTATGTTGAGGATGTGTTCGGCCAGTCTTCATGGGATCCCGGGCATGTCCGAAGGGTGCCAGGCAAAGATATTCCGAAATGCGCGTAGGGTAGCGTCTACCGTTGGATCCAGCTGTGCTCCAATGGACGCTGTTTTATTAGGATCCATCGAATGCACTTGAAATTTAATTATTTCATCTACTGGTTTGAAAGAGGTGGATTTAGGTCTCTTATCGAGAATCACATCATCCTTGTCCACCGTGGATCGTAGGGTGGTTAGTTCTTCGGCCACAAGGGCTTCGGATAGTGCCTCGAGGGCTAAGGATGCGGTTTTGTTTTCGGTGCGGAGTGCTTTATCTAGATCACTCATAAATGTGATTACTCCATTGGGCCCTGGCATTTTAAGCTTCATGTACCCATAATGAGGTATGGCTTGGAAGTGTGAAAAGGCACCCCACCCTAGAATGGCGTGGTCTCCGCTATCCAAAGGAGCAATGTGAAAGAGCAACTCCTCCGACCTGTAATTTTCAGGCGTGCCGAATACTACGTCAAGTTTGATTCTGCCCGAACATCATGCTTCTCGACTGGGGATGATGCCTCGAAAGGTGGTACTGCTTTGCTCGATGCGTGTTCTATCAACCTGCATTTTGTTGAGTGTGTCTTCATAGATGAGGTTAAGCCCACTACCATCGTCCATGAGCACTTTGGTAAGTCGAAAGTCGTCCACAATTGGGTTTAGAACTAATGCGGCGGGTGCTCGTTCGGGTCTTTGGTTCGTTGGCAGCGATGAAGGTTATTGTCGCGTCGTTCCATGGGCTCACTGCGATTACTTGGTGGACTTCAACAAGGTCGCGGAGTGCCCTCTTCCACCGATTGTTCAAAGAGAAGGTCTAGAAGACCGTAAGGATAGTGAGATCGTCATCCTCCAGAGAGTGCTTCTCTGGAGTGGCAGTGGTGAGGTTTGCCTCGCCACTTTTAGCTACCTGTCAGAGTACCCAACATGCGCGGATGCTATGAGTTGGGTCTATGCTTGGCGTCACATGTATTGGACAGGTCTTGTCAAGGAGTTCGTCGAGAACAGACATGTATCCCATAAAGGGTTTGTTTTTCTTGCCAACGGGGTTATGGTCGGATGCCTCGTAAGGGTGTATCCATTTTTCCCGGGCAGTGCACTGCTTAAAGGCAGCGGGTTCCAGTTGGGTCTTCTGGGCCTTCCATGTGCTCCCCATTGCGCAGAACTTCCGTACTACTTGCGATAGTTCCGTGAAACTCTGTATGTGGCGGCGCTCGAGGGCCTTCTGAATTCCCTCATCAATACAATTGTGATGAAAGACCGAGATTGCATTGTCGTCACAGCAATCTTTAATCTTGTTTTTGACAAGTAGGAACCTGGCCCAAAAGTGATGGACCGTTTCCTGAGGTTGCTGCCGTACATACATCAGGTCATATATGTCTGGAGGGCCTAAATTACTTGGGGAGTATTGATTGTGGTGGGTGGGCGGGATAAAACTTTAATCCCCACCCAAAATTGTGTCCAGAGCTTGCAAAATCTCCGGGGTCACCAGTTCGGATCCGGGAAGATCCATGTGCTCCACGGACCCTATGTCCGACCCTGAATTCGGGGGACGTGGAGTCTCATCCAAAGGAAGGGTATCCGACTCCAGGGGTTTAGAAATCTGAACATAGCTCGTCTTTAACTTAGGGGAAGAGGAGCTTTTGGCCTGTTCCTCAACGACCGCTACCAGGTGAGTGATCGGCGGGATATTGATCTCCCTCTGGTCAGGTTTGATCCCGATCCGATCATAGTCTGTCGAAAGCCCTAGGGCGGTGATGCGATCTAGCAGCTCGTCCAAGGACGAAACATCAGCCAGATCCATCTTTTCGGAGTATTCGGGACCGATGCGGGGGTGGTGTTTGGTGATCGCGGGGGACGCTGCCGGCTTGATGGCCATGCAGGCACCCACGATGAAACCACCGAGCTGGAGGACTTGTCCTGAAGTTAGGCTCCATCCAGAGGGATATCGTTGTTGATGACAAGGTGAGTCATAGGTCGCTTTTCGTGACTACACAGCGGAGCTCTCAATGAAAGCACCAATGTCGGTGTCAAAACCGGCAGATCTCGGGTAGGGGGCCCAAGCTGTGAGTCTAGGATCAATTGTAACAGGGGACAATGGGGACACAATGTTTACCCAGGTTCAGGCCCTCTTAAAGGAGGTAAAACCCTACGTCCTACTTGATTGTTTTCAATGAGTGTAGGGGTTACAAGGGTTGATCTACCTCGAGATCGTAATGGCTAAACCCTAATTGTCTAGCCTATGATTGTTCTGATGGCCTCCACGGACTAAACCCTCCCATTTATATATACACCGGAGTGACCTAGGGTTGTACAGAGTCGGTTCACAAGGGTAGGAAATAGTACATCCGGACATCAAACTTGCCTTCCACGCATATAGGAGTCCTACCCGGACACGGAGGTCTTCTGCTTTATCTTCACAGCCCATCAGTCCGGCCCATATCAAACAGGCCGGACATCTGAGGACCCCCGAATCCAGGACTCCCTCAGTCCCCTTAAAGAAGAGCAGATAGTTGTCAACGAAGAACATATGGGATATACCTGGAGCCTGCCTGTTGAGATAAAAATTCTGAAGGGTTCCATTATCATACGCATTCTTAAACAATAACGATAAGGCCTCTCCCACAAACAAGAACATCTAAGGGATCCGCTTGTCTGAGGCCACAAGAAGGAGAAAAAGAATCCAACAGTTGGCCATTAAAATGTACCGAGAATTTTACTGATGAAACACAAGTCATAATCTAGTTGATCCAGACCGGCGCAAAACCAAAAGCTCCAAGCATACTCTTCAAGAAATTCGAATCCACACGACCATAAGCTTTAGCCATATCTAACTTATAGGCACAAATTCCCCACGAGAATCTTTTAACGCACTCAAAGGATGCATACATTCAAAGGCGATAACAACATTATCAAAAATTAATCTACCCGGAATAAACACACCTTGGGTGGGAGAGATCATACCCTCCAGAATAGGTCTCAAATTGTTCACAAGACATTTGGAGATGATATTATATACCACATTGCATAGACTGATTGGCCTGAAGTCTTTAGACTGAGGGTTCTTCACTTTAGGAATCAAAACGACACTTGTATTATTAATTCCATTTGGTATACATCCAGACTTAAATAATTGTTGGGCAGTGTGAACGATATCCTCATTAATCAAATCCCAATTTTGCTGAAAAATATTCTAGGAAAACCATCAAGACCCGAAGCTTTCAAAGGCCCAATTTGAAAAGGCACATCACTAATCTCTTGCTCAGATAACGGTTTACAAAGAGCTTCATTCATGTAATCACTCACCAAAGGTTGAGCAAGAGGAATAATACGTGGAGGGTGATACGTCTCCAATGTATCTATAATTTATGAAGTATTCATGCTATTGTATTATCATTCTTGGATGTTTTACAATCATTTTATAGCAACTTTATATCATTTATTGGGACTAACCTATTGACATAGTGCCAGGTGCCAGTTGCAATTTTTTGCTTGTTTTTTACATTATAGAAAATCAATACCAAACAGAGTCCAAAAGCAACGAAACTTTTGGAGAATTTTTATGGACCAGAAGACACAACTTGGGCCAAAGAAGTACCAGAGGGGTGCCCCGAGGGGGCACAACCCACCTAGGCGCGCCTGGGGGCCCAGGAGCGCCCTAGTGGGTTGTGCCCACCTCGGTGGCCTCCTGCACTGCTTCTTCACCCTATAAATTCCTAAATATCCCAAAACCCGCAGGGGAGTCGATAGATCAGAAGTTCCGCCGCCACAAGCCTCTGTAGCCACGAAAAACCAATCTAGACCCTGTTCCAGCAGTCCACCGGTGGGGGAAATCATCACTGGAGGCCATCTTCATCATCCCTATGGACACCATGATGAGGAGGGAGTAGTCCGCCTTCAGGGCCGAGGGTTTGTGCCAGTAGCTATGTGTTTAATCTCTCTCTCTCTATCTATCTATCTCTCTCTCTCTCTCGTGTTCTTGAGATGTCACAATCTTGATGTATCGTGGGCTTTGTTAATATAGTTGGATCAAATTGTGTTTTCCCCTCTCTATCTTGTTGTGAATTGAGTTTTCCCTTTGAGATTTCATTCTTATCAGACTGAATACTTTTATGGATTTGAGAACTCTTGATGTATGTCTTGCTATGAATACCCGTGGTGACAATGGGGTCTCATATTGATTCACTCGATATGTGTTTTGGCACTCTACTCGCGGATTCTCGAGGTGACATTGGGGTAAACTATGCATAGGGTTGATGCACATTCTCGTCTTTGTTTCTCTGGTAGAAATCTTGGGGCACTCTTTGAGGTTCTTTGTGTTGGATTGAGTATTATGAATCTGAAATTGTTTGATGCATATCATATAATCAACTCATGGATACTCGCGGAAGTATCTAGCTGACATTAGAGTTGGTTGATCTGTATCATATGGTGTTATTTTAGTATGAACTCTTGGTTAGATCGATCGGAAAGAATAGCTTGGTGTTATTTTAGTACAAACTCTAGGATAGATTGATCGGAAAGAATAACTTTGAGGTGGTTTCGTACCCTACAAACAATTTCTTCTTATGTTCTCCGCTAGATAAGAAATTTGGAGTGATTCCTGATCGCACGTTTAGGGATGGTTATATGATCCAATTATATTATCATTGTTGAGAGATTGCACTAGCAAAAGTACGGACCCTAGGCCTCATTTTCAAGCATTGCAATACCATTTGTGCTCACTTTTGTTACTTGCTACCTTGCTATTTTTATTGTTCCTATTACAACAATCAATATCTGCTATCATTACTACACTTGTATCACCATCTCTTCACCGAACTAGTGCACCTATAATATTTACCATTGTATATGATGTGTCGGGGACACAAGAGACTTTTTATTATTTGGATGCAGGGTTGTTTGAGAGAGACCATCTTTATCCTACACCTCCCACGGATTGATAAACCTTAGGTCATCCACTTGAGGGAAAATTGATACTGTCCTACAAAACTCTGCGCTTGGAGGCCCAACACGAGTCTACAAGAACAAGTTGTGTAGTAGACATTAAGCTCTTTTCTGGCACCGTTGCCGGGGAGGTGAGTGGTTGAAGGTATATGTTTAGATCTTGCAATTTAATATGTTGGTTTATTGTGTTATCACTAGTTTGGTTTATAAAATAAAACTACAAAAAATGGAATTGAGGTGGTCTCAGATTGTTCATCTTTATAATGTCTTTCTTGAAAATGATGGAAAGGAAAATTGTGCTCAATTGATAGAAGAAGAATTCAATAGAATGTTTGGTATAAAAACTTTGAATGATGAGCATGATTTGAATTTATTTTAGTATGAATTCTTTGAATATCCATGATGCTAGTGATATGCAAAGCCATAAGCATGGGGATGCTATGTTTGATGAAGATGATATTTTTTGTCCCCCAAGTTTTGATGAGAAAAATTATTATGATGATTGCATGCCTCCTATTTATGATGATTGCAATATTTATGAAAGTGGGTTTGGAAGAGTGTCAACTTGATATAATATTTATCCCACTATGTTGGAGGGTGTTGAATCTTCTTATAATGATAAAAGTGGATTTGGAGAGGTCGTGACTTTATTTAGTGATGAATCCACTATTTTGGAAGAGGTTCCAGTTGACTATGACAACAAAGTTGCTATCTATGATGATTATGGTGATGACATTTATGCTATAAAGAATAATGATAACCATGAAACTTGTCATCATGATTTTAATTTTCAATCCCATGATAGTTATTTTGTTTAGTTTGCTCCCACTACTATTCATTAGAATAAATTTGCTTATGTGGAGAGTAATAAAATTTCTATGCTTGTGGATCATGAAAAGAATGCTTTATGTGATAGCTATATTGTTGAATTTCTTCATGATGCTACTGAAAATTATTATGAGAGAGGGATATATGCTTTTACATACCTCAATAATATCAAGTATCCTCTCCATGTGTTGAAAGTTTTGAAGTCATGCTTGTTTTGCCTTCCTATGCTAGTTGATTCTTGCTCCCATAAATTATTTACTCACAAAATCCCTATGCATAGTAAGTGGGTTAGACTTAAATGTGCTAGTCATACGCTTCATGATGCTCCCGTTATGTTTGAATTCTTTATTTTTATGTGAGCATCATTGAAATCATCATGTCTAGCTAAAAAAGCATTAAAGAAAAGCACTTGTTGGGAGACAACCCAACACTTTTACATATTGTTTTTGTGTTTTCACATGATTAAGCTACTGTAGTAATCATGTTTTATATGTTTTGTTTCAATAAAGTTCCAAGTAAAGCTTTTGGGATAGTGTGGATGATAGTTGACTTGATTCTGTGCAAAAACAAAAACTTTTGCTTCTAGTAAGAGAATTGTTTAAATTCACCGGAATGTGATAAAATTCTGAATTTTTACAGATCATTGATATACAAATTGTCTGCGTTTTCCTGATTTTTCAGAATTTTTTAACTTACAGAAGTATGGTCATTGTCCAGATCATTACAGACTTTTCTGGTTTTGACAGATTCTGTTTTCAATGCATTGTTTGCATGTTTCCTAGTTTCTATGGCTTATATTGCTCTGTGGAAATGATTAGATACAGTAGGAATTGTGTGAGAACAATTATTAATCTTGTCTTGGCAGTACCAAAGTGAATGATTTGTCTTTATCATACTAACCTATCTCACGAAGTTTCGTTAAGTTTTGTGTGATTGAAGTTTTCAAGTTTTGGGTGAGATATCGATATGAGGAGAATAAGGAGTGACAAGACCCTAATCTTGGGGATGCCCAAGGCACCCCCAAGGTAATATTCAAGGAAGATCCAAGCAACTAAGCCTGGGGATGCCCCGGAAGGCATCCCCTCTTTTGTCTCCAACATTATTGGTAACCTCATTGGAGCTATATTTTCATTCGTCACATGATTTGTGTTTTTCTTGGAGCATCATTTTCTTTTATTAGGATTTGCTTGTTGTTATTTAGAATAATATTTTTCATCTTTATTTTCCATAAAAGTGTCAAGGATAGCTTTCCACATGCTTATTTTGCAAGTATATGAGTTGTTTTTTCAAAACAGAAAGTTTATCGCTGTTGCAAAAATTCCCGAGAAAAGTCAGAATGCGATAAAATGTTGAATTTTTTTGCACAATAAGCTATGATAAATTTTCTACAATGTGATAAATTTTCAGCAATTTTGGAGTTACAGAAGTATGAATATTCTTGCATTCTATACAGACTGTACTGTATTGACGGATTGATGTTATGTTTGCATATGTTTGCTTGTTTAATGATTCTATTTGAGGTAGGACTATTAAATATGCAGAGGCCTTTAGTATGCAATGTTAAATAATAAATTTAGTGATTTTTTTACAGTATAGAATGATAAGGGTTTTGCATTGGGTTATACTAACTTATCTCACGAGTTCTTGTTGAGTTTTATGTGGATGAAGTTTTTAAGATTTAGGGAAACCGTGATATAAAAGGAATTAAGGAGACACAGAAGCTCAAGCTTGGGGTTGCCCAAGGCTAGTCCTAGCCATCTGTCAGGCCGGGCTGGGCTTCGGGTCAGGCCTACCAAAGCCTGATGCAAAAAATCCAAGCCCGAGCCCGGCCTGCCTGTCGGGCTTGAAATCTAGGCCCGAGCCCGGCCCATGGACAAGGTCGGGCCAGGCTGGGTCGGCCTTTTTTGGGCCAGGCCAGGTCGGGATGACCGGGCCGGGATACCCATGGCCAGGTCTACCCACGGCATCCCAAGATAATATTCTAAGAAGTCTCAAGCATCTAAGCTTGGGATGCCCCGGTAGGCATCCCACCTTTCTTCTTCAGCAATTATCGGTTAGTATCGGTTGACCCTAAGTTTTTGCTTCTTCACATGATGTGTGCTATTCTTAGAATGTCATTTTATTTTGATTTTGCTTGCTGTTCTAATAAAATACTTAGATCTGAAAGCTTTTAAATAAGAGAGAGTCCTCAAATAGCTACCCGTTTACTTAACTACTCGCTTGATCTTCACTTATATCTTTTTGGAGTAGTTTGCCTTCTACTCTTGTGCTTCACTTATATCCTATGAGTAAATTTTTGAATGAATTGAATATCATGAACTTGAAATTATATGCTCATATTATGCCTAATAGTAGCTTCACATTGGGTATAGAAAGTGAAATCTTTTGAAGCTTGACAATCACACCATTGGTCATACAAGCAATTCATGAATGATTAGTATAAGGAATAGAACTTTAACATACAAATATATTATCTTGGACATCTTCTATGATTGTGAACACCCATTAATTATTTTCAAACTTTAGCAAATTAGTTGAAGTTGGACAAGGAAGACAACATAATGAGTTATGGTTGTGTATATTTGCATAGAGGTTATATTGTTATGGATCCTTCAACATGTGGTGTTTGCCTAGGATCTTTTGCTAGCCAAAAATTCGTACTAAGTAGAGATACTACTTGTGCATCCAAAAACCCTTAAACCTATTTTCTTTCCATGAGTGTCCACCATACCTACCTATGGATTGAAAAAGATCCTTCAAGTAAGTTGTTATCGGTGCATAAAGCAATAAAAATTGCTCCTAAATATATTTAATCTTTTATCGTAAGGGAAAATTGAGTGTTGTACGAACTTGTGATGGCAAAGTAATAAAAGCGACGGACTGCATAACAAAGGTTGCTATCATAAGGGGCAATATAACGTGACGTTCCTTTGCATTAAGAGTTTGAGCATCCAAATAAAAAGCGCATGACAACCTCTGCTTCCCTCTACGAAGGGCCTATCTTTTACTTTTCAGTATTTACTTTTATGCAAGAGTCAAGAGTATGCATTCTCATTTCAACCTCAATTATTCTCTAGTTGGCAAGCATCATGTGGTGGGGGAAGATCTAGGCACATATGACCAGTCAAATATATTTGATCATGAATTATTATTGTTGACAATTATCTCTATGATAATGAGTTGGGAAGTGAAACATTAAGCTCCTATATTTCTCTGTGTTCGATGGATGCCATTTGTTCTAAGAATATGCTTTGGGTACTAGCAATCATATAAGACTATATGATGATTGAGTATATGGGGATCTTACTTAGACTTTGTTGAATACGTTGAATTGCAATTGCTTGGTGACTGAGAACATAGGTTGTTAAGTTTCAAGAGATTCCATTGTTTGAACCTTAACTTGTGAATTGGTTGCTACTTTAACATGAGAAGTTTTATGAGAAAGAATTGTTGTTATGATGCTAGGAAAAGTGAATGAAATTATCATTGATCAAACGTATGCACTTTGCTAGCATTCACACTTCATAAATTATTTCTTTTATCACTTACCTACTTGAGGACAAGTACGAATTAAGCTTGGGGATGTTGATATGTCTCCAACCTATCTATAATTTATGAAGTATTCATGTTGTTATATTATCATTCTTGGATGTTTTACAATCATTTTATAGCAACTTTATATCATTTTTTGCGACTAACCTATTGACATAGTGCCCAGTGCCAATTGTTGTTTTTTGCTTGTTTTTTACATCGCAGAAAATCAATACCAATTGGAGTCCAAACACAGCAAAACTTTTCGGAGAATTTTTATGGACCAGAAGACACAACTTGGGCCAAATAAGTACCAGAGGGGTGCCCCGAGGGGGGCACAACCCACTTGGGCACGCCTAGGGGCCCAGGCGCGCCCTGGTGGGTTGTGCCCACCTCGATGGTCTCCCGCACTGCCTCTTAGCCCTATAAATTCCCAAATATTCCAAAAGCCCCAAGGGAGTCGATAGATCACAAGGTATGCCACCGCAAGCCTCTATAGCCACGAAAAACCAATCTAGACCCTGTTCCGGCACTACGCCGGAGGGGGAAATCATCACCGGAGGCCATCTTCATCATCCCTATGGCCACCATGATAAGGAGGGACTAGTCCGCCCTCGGTGCTGAGAATTTGTACCCGTAGCTATGTGTTTAATCTCTCTCTCTCTCTCTCTCTCGTGTTCTTGAGATGTCATGATCTTGATGTATCGCGGGCTTTGTTAATATAGTTGGATCATATGGTGTTTTCCCCTCTCTATCTTGTTGTGAATTGAGTTTTGCCTTTGAGATTTGGTTCTTATTGGATTGAATACTTTTATGGATTTGAGAACTCTTGATGTATGTCTTGCTATGAATACCTGTGGTGACAATGGGGTATCATATTGATTCACTTGATATGTGTTTTGGCACTCTACTCGCAGATTCCCGAGGTGACATTGGGGTAAACTATGCATAGGGTTGATGCACGTTCTCATCTTTGTTTCTCTGGTAGAAATCTTGGGGCACTCTTTGAGGTTCTTTGTGTTGGATTGAGTATTTGCATATCATATAATCAAATCACAGATACTCGCGGTGACATTGGAGTATCTAGCTGACGTTAGAGTTGGTTGATGTGCATCATATGGTGTTATTTTAGTACAAACTCTTGGTTAGATCGATCAGAAAGAATAGCTTGGTGTTATTTTAGTACGAACTCTAGGATAAATTGATCGGAAAGAATAACTTTGAGGTGGTCTCGTACCCTACAAACAATTTCTTCTTATGTTCTCCGCTAGATAGGAAATTTGGAGTGATTCCTCATTGCATGTTTAGGGATGGTTATATGATCCAATTATATTATCATTGTTGAGAGATTGCACTAGCAAAAGTACGGACCCTAGGCCTCATTTTCAAGCATTGCAATACCGTTTGTGCTCCCTTTTGTTACTTGCTACCTTGTTGTTTTATTGTTCCTATTACAAAAATCAATATCTAGTATCATTACTACACTTGTATCACCATCTCTTCGCCGAACTAGTGTACCTATACAATTTACCACTATATTTGGTGTGTTGGGGACACAAGAGACTTTTTATTATTTGGTTGCAGGGTTGTTTGAGAGAGACCATCTTCATCCTACACCTCCCACGGACTGATAAACCCTAGGTCATCCACTTGAGGGAAAATTGTTGCTGTCCTACAAAACTCTGCACTTGGAGGCCCAACACGAGTGTACAAGAACAAGTTGTGCAGTAGACATCACAGGGTTAACCATATCATCACAAATATAAAGTTACTTGAAGAAAGAATTTGTGATACTCTTCATTTCCTCTAAGTTTTCCGTGAGATATCTATCACTCTCTCTGAGAGCAGAAGTATTATTTTTCTTCGCTCTCCAAGAAGCCTTTCTATGAAAGAATTTTGTATTATGATCACCCCACTTCATTTTATCCGTACGGGATCTCTGTTTGCACATAATCTCCTCCTTTAGAAGGAGCTTATCCATCTCTCTAATAATTTTCTTGCTCTCCAACTTGGCAGACTGGTCATTTCTTTTAGATCAAATATGCTTCCGGCTCATCTAACTTGAGGACACTCTCTTATTTAAGAAAGCGCAAATAATCTCGTGTGCACCCCATCTAATTTTTTTGGTAGATAACATATATGCTTCCGGCTCCACCCATGAAGGTATTTTATTAAACTATCTAAATTTGTAGCCACGTCTTTTAGATCATTTATCTGCTGCCTAGAAATCCAACAAAATTTGTTATGATCATCCAACAAAGAACCTTCGCTCTCCCAATAAGCCTCGTATCTCAACTGTTTAGAAAAAAGATTGCCCCAGCAGGTGGTCCCAATAGCTCGATAAAGAGAGGACAATGATCTGACCTGGAGCTGATAACGTGAGACACCTTGCACTTCAGGAAAATAGAAGACCAAAGAGGGAAAGCCACCGCATGGTCCAATAGGACCTTCAGATTGTTATTACCATCTTGTTTATTATCATACGTCCATGGAGTACCATGATGGCCCAAGCCAAATAAATTGCAATCTGATAGAACTTCCTGTAAAATAGCCATAAGCCGAGGCGATCTTTTATGATGAAAAAAATGCTCATTCTGCCACATGGTTTCATTAAAATCACCTACCAAAGACCAAGGACTCACCCCCAAGATGTTTCACACGCCTGAAGAGATCCCACATAACGTACCTTTGACTCGCTTTTGACTCCCCATAAATAAAGGCGCACCTCCAGGAAGAACCATCTTCATTACGAATATACATGTCAATGAAGTGATCTCCAAAATTATTTAATTCTAATGAGAAAAGCTCATCCCATAACACAAGACCCCCATCTTTACCTGGAACAGATACAGTGAAAACATTCCTCATACCCAAGCGGTGGCGCGAGCACTCAACATACTCTTTATTTTTATTTTCTTGTTTCTGAAAGGAAGATAACATTGGGTCTGTACATATTATCGAGGCACACCAACTCTTGAACTGTACAAGGCTGACCCAAGCCTCGACAGTTCCAACTTAACATTTTCATGGCTCCTAACGGGCGTCACCATGCGCGTCCATTAGTTGACTGGCAGCCCTAGGGCCGGTAGCTTCCTAAAGGTTTGGACCTTCCTCTTTTTCTTCACCTACAAACTCTCACCTCCTATCCTCTAAGACCTCCTCACCCCCATCAACTTCCTGAGTTACATGAGTTACAAGCCCATCAACACCTAGAAGAGCCTCAACCCTCTCAACACACACACTCTTTTACATGACACACTCACATCATCAGAGACCCTAAATTCTAGACTCTCAGAACTATTAATGTTCATGTTGATAACGAATTCTTGATCCTCAGCGAAGCATCTCTTACTTCTAGTAGTGCTTTGAAGGATGGTGGTGAAAGCAACCTTACGGCTTGAGAGCTCGCTCGTACTGTTCGGGGGAGTAACAACCCCAAACTTGACGTGTTTGACGCCTGCGTACTGGACCTTAGCGCGCTCTTTCATCTCCTCTCTATGATACCTCTTCTAGTGCCCCCATGTAGTTTTTGCTCAAGAAGCATCAACCATAGGGCGCCCAGTACCTTGACAAGCGCCACCAACATTAGCCACCACAAGCGCTCCAGTAGAAGAAAAGCCAGGCGGCCCTTCCTGAACCTCCTGGAGCTTGCCCAAGATACGGCCAGGCAGAGGACAAATTATGTGGAGCATCCTATGGTCATCCCCATGGACCTACCTACGTCTCCCACGACACCACTTGGACCAATGACAAGAGCTCGAGCAAAGGCTATCGAAACTAAGGTGAACACGCTCCTCTCCGAACTACCACTTTCTACATATGAGACATGGCTATTGCCTCAAGCGGAGACCCTATGTGTGATCAGGTACTTGGAGGAAAGCCACGGAGCAGCTACACCCAACATACAAGACGTCGAGGACACCAAGTACAAGGACCAAGAGGAAGAGCTAGCAGGAAGCTACAGCCACCGGATGACCGACACTTGTTGGATGTCCGACGCCTGGGAGCATCAGCCAGCCAGACAAGTCCTAGCCAGCAAACGCTACAGCGATCGAACGATCGACGCGGACCGGACGACCGACACCTCCCAGCGCCTGGACGGCTGAGCCACTCCGGACGACCGTGACCACCAGTCCAGTACGAAAACATCAGAAATATGAAGGCCACTGGATGACCGATGCACCGGACGTCCGACCCTGACCAGAAATCTGACAAATGCATACCAGAGCCAAAACATCGGAAATCCGATACTTACCGGACGTCCGAGCATCCGTGAGACACCGGACGACCGTTAACTGTCAGACGTCCGACACTTGTATGTGCACCGCGTGTTGGGCTGAGGTCCATGTACCCCTTAGCCCACTTAGACTATATATACTCCTCCTCCTCCCTCTTTTTAGGGTTAGCATTGTGATAGCTCATTTTGGAGATAGAGCATTGCTCATCCACTTCATACTTTCTCCTTCGGAGACCGCGACCTCTACAGAGAAGATCCCCCAAGTGGATTTAAGACCCCTCGTGGAAGACCTTCAAGACCTCCACATGGAGATGAACTAGCTACCGATTGTATCTGTGACAGGCTGATTTTTGCCTTCTCTCTTTTTCCAGACTTTCAGTTGCCTTTGCTTTAGATTTGGTGTTTTGAATCAATTCAATTGGACTTGAACACTTGGGCATACCTTTGATTTTCACCCAAGTGACCCATCCACCTCTAACTCACCTTCTCTTCTCTGAAAAACTCCAACAAAAGCCCAATGGATATTTTTCATAAAAGAAAAATATTCATTTTACTCCTTGAAAATCACTTCAGAGAAGAAAGCTCCAAAGCAACCCCTAGATTTCTTGCTCGAAAAATCCTGAATAAATTCAAAAATATTCTTTAAACCCTAGGGCACCTTCCTGAGCAAAAATATTGCATAACTTTTTGTAATATTTTTGCTAGAGAAAATCATTTCTGTTTTGGACATAATGGTCACTTTACACAACAAGTATATTTTTGCTTGAGCTTTTGGGGCTGATCTTTTCTGAGCTTGATTACCTTCCTAAGAGATCACTAAACCCCAAAGCACAACCCTTAACTCTCACTAGATTTTTCTCAGTTAAGCTCACAAGTTTCTCTCCAGAAACTTGCCAGGAAGATAGCCACTCCCACAGTGCACCTGTGATCCAACCAAGCATGCAAAACAACTAAAACCACTAAGGACTAGCTGCCAGACATGTTGTTTGGGCTTAGCTCAGCCTGATGCCATAGTTCACGCGGTGACCACGTTCATCCAAGGTGGCTGGCATGTGGCTGACACGCTCTGCGTTGCGCCAACGCCTCTATTTCACGTGTGCTCGCTGCCCTCGCTGCAAAATCGTGCCAAACCACACCATCATCTTCGTTTGAGCCCCCTTAACTACACCCTAGCCCTCACCGACGCTAGAGCTCGCCGTAGCGAGCATGGGCACGATGCTGCCAATGCAACCGTGCGCCCGTGCCCCTGTGCTCTTCACAGCTCGCCTACAGCTTCCGCGTGACCTCCAGTGTCTTCCCCCTCTCTCACTGATGCCATTCGTCGCCGGGCGAGGCTCCAGAGAACTCCAGTGAGCTCTCGATCCCCACCTCGGCCTCGGCTATAAATAGAGCTCCCCCGAGCTCGTTCCTCTCCTCACACACACTCATCACACCTCCAAACACCCGTAGGGCGCCGCAGCCCGGCCAGGCAGGCCTCTGGCCGCCATCCCCGCCCCAAGATCGCCGATGATCCCCCTCCTCTGCCCCCGCCCGCTCCAGATCCGCTCGAGCTCAGCTGACCCCTCCGGCGCGTTCGTGGTGATCCACAGGTGCGTGCTGGTGCTGTTGGAGCTGCTGGACTGGCCTTGCATCGCCGAAGCCACCATCTCCGACGAGCTCCGCCCGCTGCCGCCGCTGGAGAGCTCCGTTTCGACCCCGTTCGGCCACCCCTAGCCATGCTACGGGTATGGCCGGGTGCGTCTCCACCTCCTCTTCAACCTATCCCTCTAGATCTCGTCACCGGGCACTCCTCGCTGGAGAAAGCACCGTCGCCGCGCCGCCCGCCTCTATTTCCCTCTCTCTCCCCCTCTAGCCTAACAGTTGGGGCTCACTATCAGCCACTCAGGCCACGCCTAAAGCGGTATGAGTGGTGGCGCCCTGGCGTTTTATGCCTTCGACGTCACCCTCCTGGTTTTTCTTTCTAATTCAAATATAGTTCAAATTTGACCAGAACTTTGACTAGCTATACCTTTTATTCTACAAGTCCAAATGAGTTGATTCTTTTTGCATTCTGTTCTTACTGGAAGATCCTAGCAGCACACCCAAGATGGGATTTTTCCTTGCTGCCTAGAATTTTTGGTAATTTTCAGAAGTGTTCTTGATATTTTCTTTTTGTCATTTGATTTATTTTCAGAAGGTGAAGCTTGTCTTGAAGGCATCCATGAGGAGTGTGAAGCTCATCTTCACTAAGGCAAGCCACAACAACATGATCATGGTGTCTTTACAATATACATGATTTTCTACTTGAATTTATATGATTTTCATTGCATATAGTATTAAAAATAAATGATGCTTGTGTTATTTAGTTTGTTATGATCAAAATGCTTAGTTAACAGAAATGAATGCTTGAACTAGTGAGCTATAGCTTGAGTAGTTGATCTAAGTAAATTTTGTCATGACTATGGTATTATGAACATGAGTATTATTTTTGCTATATGAAAAATGAGTTTTATTTGATAAAAGCCAACTAAAGTAATGAGTAGAAATAACTAGTAAGAAAGGACCAGAAATGTTGCAACTTGAGTTTGTGCAAGTAGAACTTTGAATAAGGTTGATATGGTATTGTTAAAAGTGATATATGATGCATGATACTTGGTTGCATGAGCATGGCATATTGTGACTCGGGCATTTTTTTTATTTTCAAGTTAAACCTGATGATAATCAAACTTGAACTTAAAAGCTGGTCGAGTCATGGTGCCACTGAATCGGGCTGCCAAGTCCAACCACATTTGCCTTAGTATGGGGAGGCCGTAGTCGTTCCGTTGTCATCCCTCTTGTCGGTACATCCAACTAGGAAAGGTTATGGGCGTGCGTTACCCTGGCCTGGTAAGCAGACATAACCTTGTGGACCTGTTGTTGTTATGGTATCGGGTCCCCGTTTGGGACTGTTTATTTGCCACGATGGTGGTAGTTGCCTCTGATAGGCGGGGTCACCTAGGACTGATCCCAGAGGGGAGTTGGTCGGAGTGTCCATAAGAGTGTCATGGCAATGGGAGGGTTCTATTGGAATGTCGTTGGTCCACCCGAATGGGAGTGCGAGGCCATGGGTTCCGTGGTGTGGGTAAAGTGTGCTACCTCTGCAGAGTATATTAATCTATCGATAGTCGCGCCCGTGGATAAGGGCCCAGTTCGTAAGTAAGTCACACCATGGATCAACTTTCATAAATAATCTTGCACACTAAGTTATTTGCACTGCACTGTTGAGTTATGATGTTGTCAGTGAGACTGACTGTTATGGTATTATTTGTGATCCGGGAGTGGTCACTGTTTGGGTTACGAGGTAACCTATTGAACCTAGTGTGGTCATGTTCGTGGTCCGTCGTGACCACTGTTCAGTTGCAAGGCAACCTGTTGGTAAGAGAGTCCGAGTGACTCGATGCACAAGTTTGGTCACTACATGAGTAGCATGTTGATATTTGCATTGAATTTGTTTAAATATCATGATGTTATTTGCCATTATGGTTTTGCTTGTTGCGAGCTTGCAAGTTCATTCAATGTATTTACCTGGCATGTTATGTCAGCTTTCAGGAAAGTCTAACTGGATCGGAGTGTTGCCGTGTCTAGACCGTGTCCACATCGGTGTCCCTGTGCTATGGAGTCCCGCTACATCATTATTCTGTTGTCGTGTAGATGTCGTGATCGAGGCCCTTTATGTTCACTAAATAATGTAAATATTGTTTAGCCGCACCGAGTGTGCCACTTGGCCTCGCTACTTGATGTAATGTAACACTATGCTTCCGCTAGTTTCAATAAAGCAGTGATTTCTGTACCAAGATGTTGTGTGTTGCTAGAAGACATGATCTCTGGGTTGGCAATGCAAGGTAAACCGGTCGCTCTGAGACGAGGTGCCACAGTATCGACCTTTGTTGCGTTTGAATCTTGTATCACTCTTTATGTTCATGGATCTAACACATGTGTGATCGTTCCCGTTGATTTGAGTGTTTCCCCTCGTGTTCTTCGTAGGATCCCCTCCATTTCATGAAAGATTGGCCCTAGGGTTTCCACCCTACATCATCTTGGTATCATGAGCCAAGGTTGATCACGAATTTGGAGCCCTGCCCTTGTTGATTTTTGTCCCAATTTCAAAAATCCCCACAAAAATAGCCCCAATTTTTTTGTGATTTGTTGGTTTTGATGAAGTTTTGTTGGATTTGATCCATGGATTTGCTTTGCCACGAGTGGATCTAGCTTTTCCCCCATCATTTCCACCACTTCAACCCACAAATTCGTCCAATGTTGCCAAATCTAGCCCCTCCACCATGAACCCTAGAAGTTCATCCCATGCCCGAAATCGCCCAGGCATCGGACGTCCGACCACCACCGGACGTCTGACGTTTCCTGAAGAAACTAAACATTTTCAGTTCGACCCCCGACCCACTTCCACTTCCGCATACGCACTCCCATACCACTACACCTTCCGACACCACCATCGCTTTCTGCAACTACCATAGCTTACCCGTTTCCAACTCTGACAATTTTGACACATTTTTCTTTTGAGAACTTGAGTTGCGGTTTCCGTTTCCTAACGTGTTTCGACTACTTAGGGACGATTCGACAACAACATAACTGCCACTCATCTTCGACACGGCCTCGTCATCCACAACATCCACTTCACCATTTTGACACCTCGACCGTAAGCAAGGGCGGTAACTTCGACGACACCTTTGTGTACTCCTTGCCATTGCATTGATCACCCCATATCCCATTTCGCGTAACTTTCCTATCAAGACTAGCCATTTGAGTATTGTTGGCAACGTTACTTGTGCACATTAATGATCGTTGCATATATTACATCATCTTGGTATTTGTATCTTGGTATCATCTTTTGGGTCACAAGGTTGTCATTGCATATACACAATTGCTAGCTTGGTTAGTCAAGTTTTGCATGAGAAAGAGCTCAACAAGAGAAAGAGCCAAACAAGCTTTTAAGCAAAAGAGAAAGATAAGCAAAGAGCTTTCAAGCAAGAACCATAGCATCATACTACATTAAGATTGTCATACTTGATCATCTTGGATCATATCACCAGAACACCATACATATAGCATACTTGGGATAGAAGTTGTTGCATTTTTGCTTTGCAGATTGTGCACAAGTCTCGTATCCGCCTATTGTGCAACAGTGCTAGCGTCTCTCTAGAGTTGTGCAACAAGAGTATTTTCCGTGGATTCCACATTTTGAGCTCATTTTTGGTTGCACGACCCCATCTATCTTTCCGTGTGTGTGTTTTCCGTGTGCCAATATTTGCTATTGGTCTACTTGTTGCATTTGCAAATTTGTGAATCTTGTCCGACATTATTGAGTCTCACTAACAATTGCATAACTTTTGTCCACCATCCTCACCAAGCTCCACCAAAAGCTTTATTTGTGTTGGTGTGAGAAATTGACGGGAACAGGTACCAACTGTGCTATTTCCTTGTTACATCATTGAGTGATCATTGATCCATTCTCAACATCGGTCAAGGTACATTTGGTATAGTTCTCCTCTTTCTCCCACTAGCACATTTACTTGGAATGATGGATAGGCCAAGTACTTCTACCAACCCACTCTTCATCGAGCAAGATGAGGACCCGAACAACTACGTCACCAAGAACCACCTTTTCGGTGCACAAAGAGCTTTACATCAAAAGAATGAAGCATTGGGCGACCGCATCGACCTACTCACTACCGACTTGCGACAATCTGAGCAACGTACAAGGGACTACTTCGACACATCAATGGCATCTCTCAAGGAGGACATGTGAGCCATGATGGTCTACCGCTCTTCTACCTCATCATCCTATTCAAGACGGAGACACTCGAGTCGACATTCCTTCGACACCATCTCCGGTTCAAGTACACCGACATCAAACACTCTTCGTCAAGCCGCACGCCAAGACCGGCAAGCAAACCGCAATCCTCTACAAGGCAATGATCCACAAGAGCAACTTGAAGAGCAACAATGCCGGCATCATCAAAATCAACCTACCCTTGCGCAAGCACAAGAACGGCAATGCCAACGCCAACGCCAACAAGAGAAAGCACAAGAATGCCAATGCCTACGAGAGAAAATGCAAGAGCGACAACACCAACATAAGACAAGCACGACGCCGACGCTCTCCGTCAACAACAACAACTGTGTGAAGCACAAGCCCTTGAGGCGCAACATGCCCTCTGCGACACCAATCGTGCCATTGACGCTCGTAACTGACATGTTCAAGAAGAAGAAGAAGCACTTCGTGAGGAAGTCCAAGAACGACGACATCAAGCACGATTGCACCAACAAGCTCCACGACCTCCTCCACAAGCTCGACAAGAACCACAAGTTCGCCAAGAGCAACAAGACAACGGGAATCCTCCATGCCAAGAGAAAATTGAGGTTGACAATCCTCCACGTCAAGGGCGTCATCACCCTCGACCCCAACACAATGAAGAGCAACGCTACGGCAAGCTCAAGTTAACCATGCCCAAGTTCTCCAGAAGCAATGATCACGGAGACTATCTTTCATGGGCATTGAAAGTTGACAATATCTTTTGTTTGCACAACTATGAGGAAGAGAAGAAGATCACCATGGAATCCCTTGAGTTCCAAGACTATGTCCTCATTTGGTGGTAGCAAGTCATTGAGCGCCGAGAAGCAAGAGGTGAACCACCAATCACCACTTGGGATCAAATGAAGGATGTCATGAGAGCGCGCTTTGTGCCAACATACTATAACCGCAACCTCTTCAGGCGACTACAACTCATCAAGCAAGGAACAAAGAACGTTGCAGAATACTACAAGGAAATGGAGATCGCCATGATTTGAGCAAATGTCACGGAAGATGATGAGCAAACTATGGCACGCTTCTTGAATGGACTCAATCAACCTATCAAGAAGATCGCCGACTTCCAACCTTAGTCCAACCTCATCGAGCTAGTGCATCAAGCTACCAAGGAGGAGAGACAAGTGGAAGATGACTTCAAGTATGCCCAGTACTCTTCCAAGACCTACGGCTCCAACAACCAAGCTTCAACGACTCCACCCCTTTCTACCTCAACCAAACCTTCTCCAAGCAACGGCGACAAGTCAAGTTACCAGAAAACTTTGACAACCTCAAGTCATCCTCCTACTACAAACAACTTCAAGCCGAGAGCTTCATCATCTACAACTCCACCCGGATGAGACCATCAAGGCAAGTTCTATCAAGTGCTTCACATGCGGCGGCCGAGGCCACAAGTCCTTCGAGTGCACCAATCGGCACACCACGATCCTCAACGACGACGGCACCTATGACTCAATGAGTTAAGAGGAAATGGAATCCCTTGAACATGTGGCCATGCACTGGCACGTGAATGAGGATGAAGATGACCAAGTCTTTTGTGACAATGATTCGAGCCCCGCTCTCGTTGTCTCCAAGGTCTTGACACTTTAGCACCAACAAGACGAAGACCAAAGATGCCATATCTTCCACACCAAGGCGGGAATGAATGGAAGGTCCGTGAAGGTCATCATCGACGGAGGAAGTTGCCACAACTTGGCAAGTGAAGAACTATGCTCCAAGCTACGATTGGTCAAGATGAAGCACCCTCGTCCCTACAAGGTCCAATGGCTTAGCGACTCCGGCACCATGCAAGTGGAACACACGGTTCAAGTCTCCTTCAAGATCAGAGCATATGAAGACACTTTGGAGTGTGATGTGGTTCCTATGTCTATTTGCCATCTCCTACTTGGACGACCTTGGCAATTCAACCGTGGCGTCAGCCACAACGGGCGAACCAATCACTAAAGCTTCTAGATGAAGGGAAAGGAGTACGTGCTACGACCTATGTCACCAAGTCAAGTGATCACCGACAAGCAAGCAACCACCCATCATGGAGAGAATAGTGAGAGAGCGGACCACCAAAAAGAGAGTGAGCGCCACAAGCCCAAATTGAGTGCCTCCACGATGAGCAACAAGAAAAACTTAGTGTTATTCGCTACCAAAAGTGAGATGAGAGAGGTGTGTGAGAACACGTCAAGTGTTATGCACTATGTCCTTTTGTGCAAGGATGAAGTGGCAAGGACTAACACCTCTCACAATCTACCTTTAGTGTTGTCTTCTCTATTGCAGGAATTCCAAGATGTACTCCTCGGCGAGCTACCTACGGGTCTACCTCCTCTTCGAGGCATCGAACACTGCATCGACCTCATCCGCGGAGCACCTCTTCCTAACAAGGCACCCTACCGCGTCAACCCCAAGGAAACCAAGGAGATCCAATAACAAGTACAACAACTCATCGACAATGGCCATGTACGAGAAAGCTTGAGCCTATGTGCCGTCTTGGTAATCCTTGTTCCCAAGAAAGATGGTACATATCGCATGTGTTCCGATTGTCGTCCTATCAATGCTATCACCATTCGTTATCGCTACCCCATTCCACGCCTTGATGATATGCTAGATGTGCTTAGCGGAGCCACCATTTTCTCTAAGCTTGACCTTAAGAGTGGCTATTACCAAATTTGCATCCAAGAGGGGGATGAATGGAAAACCGCTTTCAAAACCAAATTTGGCTTGTATGAATGGTTGGCCATGCCTATGGGCTTATCCGAAGCACCCGGCCCCTTTATGCGTGTGATGCATTTTGTTCTCCGTCCCTACATTAGCGTATTTGTTGTGGTCTACTTTGACGATATTCTTGTTTTTAGCAAATCTCTCAAAGAACTTGTAACCCATCCTAGAACCGTTTTGCAAACTCTTAGAAAAGAACGCCTTTATGCTAATATGGACAAATGCCTTTTTGGTGTTGACAAGCTTGTCTTATTGGTTTTGGTTGTGTCTTCTAAGGATGTTCATGTAGATGAATCTAAGATCAATGCTATTAAAACTTGGCCACAACCAACCAACTTACAACAAGCCCGAAGCTTCATTGGCATAACCTGTTTCTATCATAGATTCGTTAGGGATTTTAGCACTATTGCATCACCATTGCATGCCTTGAGTAAAAAGAATGCACCATTTGTTTGGGGAACATCCCAAGATACCGCATTTAATGAGCTTAAGAATTTTCTTACACATGCTCCCGTGCTCGCTTTACCCAATTTTGACAAAAGTTTTGAAGTTCGTTGCGATGCTAGTGGCAATGGTATAGGAGGTGTGTTAATGCAAGATAAGCGCCCTATTGCTTACGTAAGCGAAAAACTATCCGGAGCGCAACTCAATTATCCCATCTATGTGATGAGGACATCAATACAATTGTTACACCCACAGCCCTTGCTGCTATACATACTGGACCAATTACTAGAGCTCGTGCATGCCAACTAAATTACCAGGTACTTTCGTTTCTTGGTAATGATTCTAATGTTCATGAGAATATGATGCTGCCTAAATTGGATACATTTGTTTTGCTTACAAATGAAGGGCCTAGCTTGGAGAAGGATGAACATTGGAGCAAGAACAAGCATGGAGATGATGGCATGCGCAAGGGGAACAAGAACGGAGTTACAAGTGATGATTTCAGGACTTTGAAGCCACCATAATGGGTGCATGAAGCCTTGGACGAAATATACAAGATGCCACTTCATAAATTTCGTCCCGAGGCTATTTTAGGTGTTGCGTCACCTTATTATTGGGCCAGGCCCATGTAATTTCGAAATACATAAGTATAGGCTATTTTTAGAGTCTGTATGTGTGGGGAAACAAGAGATAGGGTTGATTTCGGACCCCTCCACCAAGGGCCACGAAATCCCCCCCCCCTCTTCCTCCATATATACAGCCCTTAGGGCATCGTTTAGACTTTGGGTTTTGTTTAGATTAAAAGTTCGCCATAGCTGCAACTTCACGTACTTCGTTTGTGTTCAACGACCAGACAAAGGCGTCACAGAACCCCACCTTGATCAATAAAGCTTTCATCTTATATTCGCAATATCCAGATTGCAATCTCAGTTTCTTGCTTGTTCTTCGTTTGCTCGCAGGAAACAGACCCTCGTGGTCAGGTTGATCGTGCTCCGGCGTGGTCAATAACCTCTCGGAGTTGGTTTAGTGATTGCTAAGGCGCGACGTCCTCGCACGTTCGTAGTCGGATCGTCAAAGTCGACTGCCACCAAAGCGATATCCATCATCTCATCGAAAGACGGGACACCTTTGCCTCTATCAAGTGGTATCAGATTTCCAGGTTGCTCGGTGAGATTTTACAGTTTTTCGTAGTTTAGATCGAGTCTGTTCTTCATACCTACAGTCCACGAAAAAGCCACAAAAAAATTAGGGTCAGTTCATCATATCCGAACCAATCTGAGCCTTTGCATAATCTTTTTTAGGGTTTTGCTTTGTTGAATTTGCAGTTGCATCGTCGTGTCTAGTTGCTGGTCTTAGAGTCTAGTCTTTTAGAGTTTCGAGTTCTGGTCATAAGTTGTCACGCCGCCGCCGCACCATCATCATCGCCCCTGCCATCTACCACCGTTGCTTATCCGCCACCGCTTCGAATCCGTATCCATATACCACCACCGCTGTCATATACCACCACCGCTGCCATCTACTACCATATATCCACCACCAATCCGAGTTCTTGTCATATTAGGTTTGTTTCCGAGATCCATCTAGATTCCGATTCGTGTTTCCTTGCCGGAGTAGGTTTCGGAAAAAAAAAAGAGTCCGGAAGACACCCTCCGTTTAGGCCCAAAAATTTTTGAAAACGCATTTTTCGAAAAAAATTCTGGCTATCCTATTTTTAGGTGTTTCTGAGTGTTTTGAGATAGGTGCCATTATAGGAAGTTTTTTTTGACCCGTTTCCAGTTTTTGGGTCCGGGCAGTCGAAAAAAAAAATTGGTCGAAAAAATTTCGTGCCCATCCTGTCAGTTTGAGCTAGGAAGAGTTTTGAGACACTCGCCATTATAGTGATTTTTCGCAAAAAAAAAAGCAGCGCAAAAAAAAGAAAGAGCGCAAAAAAAAGAGCGAAAAAAAATTCCAGAGTGTGCTTTTCCCTTGTTTACGTGCCGCGCCGTGATTTTGTTGGTGTTCTAGGCTCGCGTCTCTAGCACAGTCTAGCCTAGGACCAGCACAGTACCGTCATTGAGCGTTTATTCAACTTTGCATCTCTGAATTGATTATTGCTGACCCTTTTTGCTACCATATTATAAGCCTTCCCAGCTCCACGTACATCTATGTCATGCGTTTGACTCTCCCTGGTAATCGCTCTATCCAAGCTTTGAGAGTTTTTGACTACAACGGTTGTCGATCACCGCCTGCTGCTGGGTAAGAACTGGTAAGAATTTGAGATTTGCTTGACGGATTTGTGACACCCACCACCACCTCTTGTTAGTAGTCTGTAGGATCATATTCTTGTGTGTTTCTATTGCTGCTAACCATGCCAGGATCACAAGCCGACGAGACTGACTGGGAGAACATGACGAATAAGGATTTGCATGATAAATTTCAGCAAATGATGAGTGGACAGGTGCAAGACGTGCTAAACAGATTTGAAGAGGCCATGGAGAAGATAGATGGCATGGAGAAGACGTTTGAAACAAAGCTTGATAACAAGTTTAATGAATTGCTCACGCGTCTTCCACCACCACCACCCGCTGCACCTAACGCACCTCTCCAACAACTACAACAATGACTACCTCCACGTCACTAAATAGACCTCCGCCGAGCGAGCCGTGTTCCTCTTGCGTTTGGCCAAACTGTTGGTGCTGCTGTTGATACTTCTGTGGCTCCTGCTACTGATGCGGAGGAGGATGATTATGTGGGAGATTACGAGGATGAGGTTGCTCAAAATCAAAACTACGTGCAACCACCAGCACCACCACCAGCAGGTCGACCTCAGGTATATATTCGTAATGGTAGGCCTGCACTACCACCTCAGGTACGAGATGATGTCCATATTCCTAAACTGAAATTGGATATTCCACCATTTGAGGGTAGATATGTTCCTGATATATATCTTACTTGGGAGTTAGAAACTGAACAACGTTTGACATGTTTACAATATCCCGAGGAGAGACGGGTTGCTGCTGCTGTTTGTGCTTTCACTAGTTTTGCATGTGTCTGGTGGTCTGAACATTGTAGATTATATCCTATTCCAACTACTTGGGCTGCTTTGAAAACTGCTATGCGTACGCGTTGGGTTCCACCATATTATCAACGTGAATTGCTTCAAAAATTGCAGCGTTTAAGACAAGGAAAAAATTATGTAGAAGAATATTATCAGGAATTACAAACTGGCATGATTCGATGTGGTATTGTTGAGGAGAATGAAGCTATGCTTGCACGTTTTCTGGGTGGATTAAATAGAGAGATTCAGACCATTCTAGACTATAAGGAGTATACTAATATCACTCGTTTATTCCATCTTTGCTTGTAAAGCTGAACGTGAAGTGCAGGATCGACAAGCATTGGCGCGATCTAACTTTTCTGCAGGCCGACCTTCATCATGGACACCGTGTGCATCTTCTACTTCAACTGCACTAGCACCTCAATCAGGTGCCTCCTCCAGTCGTGATACAAGAAAACAGGCACAACCACCATTATCTGCCAAGAGCGCACCTGCTGGGCCTGCACAGAGTTCTTCTTCTTCCATGGCATCAACAGGGCACACAAGTGATATTATTTGTCGTCGTTGTAAGGGAGGAGGTCATTATGCGAGAGAATGCAAATCTCCGCGTGTGATGATTGCTGCCGCAGATGGTGGATATGAGTCTGCTAGTGACTATGATGAGGAGACATTGGCTCTTATTACACGTGAAGAACATGGTGGAGATGATTCTGATCATGAGACGCAATATATGGCTCCTGAAGACGCTGACAGGTATGAATGTTTAGTTGCTCAACGTGTTTTGAGTGTGCAGGTCACACAAGCTGAGCAAAATCAGAGGCACAATTTGTTCCATACCAAGGGAGTTGTGAAGGAACGTTCTGTGCGCATCATAATAGACGGAGGGAGCTGCAACAACTTGGCTAGCATGGAGATGGTGGAGAAGCTTTCTCTCACCACAAGACCACATCCACATCCTTACTACATCCAATGGTTCAACAACAGCGGCAAGGTTAAGGTAACACGTACTGTTCGTGTGCATTTTAGTATCTCTACATATGCTGATTATGTTGATTGTGATGTGGTACCTATGCAAGCATGTTCCTTATTACTTGGTAGACCATGGCAATTTGATAAAAATTCTATACACCATGGTAGAAACAATCACTATACTCTTGTTCATAAGGATAAAAATATTACTTTGCTTCCTATGACTCCTGATTCCATTTTGAAAGATGATATTAATAGAGCTAATAAAGCAAAACAGGAGAAGAATAAGAGTGAAAATCAGATTGTGGCAAAAGAATTTGAGCAACAAATGAAGCCTAATAATAAACCATCTAGTGTTGCTTCTGAAATTAAATTGAAAAGTGCATGTTTATTTGCCACCAAATCTGATATTGATGAGCTAGATTTCAGCAAATCTGTTTGCTATGCTTTTGTGTGCAAAGAGGCATTATTTTCATTCAAGGACGTGCCTTCCTCTTTGCCCCCTACTGTCACTAACATTTTGCAGGAGTTCACTGACGTTTTTCCACAAGACGTGCCACCGGGATTACCGCCTATTCGAGGGATTGAGCATCAGATTGACTTAATTCCCGGTGCTTCACTGCCAAACCGTGCACCATACCGTACCAATCCAGAGGAGACGAAGGAGATTATGCGTCAAGTACAAGAGCTTCTCGACAAAGGTTATATACGCGAATCCCATAGTCCTTGTGTTGTTCCTATTATTCTAGTGCCGAAAAAGGATGGTACATCACGTATGTGTGTTGATTGTAGAGGCATTAATAATATTACTATTCGTTATCGTCATCCTATTCCTAGGCTAGATGATATGCTTGATGAATTGAGTGGCTCTACAATATTCTCCAAAGTTGATTTGCGTAGTGGCTACCATCAAATTCGTATGAAATTGGGAGATGAATGGAAAACAGCATTTAAAACTAAGTTTGGATTATATGAGTGGTTAGTCATGCCTTTTGGGTTAACTAATGCACCTAGTACTTTCATGAGATTAATGAACGAAGTTTTACGTGCTTTCATTGGACGATTTGTGGTAGTTTACTTTGATGACATATTGATTTATAGCAGATCTTTGGAAGAACATTTGGAACATTTACGTGCTGTTTTTATTGCTCTACGTGATGCACGTTTGTTTGGTAACCTTGGGAAGTGCACCTTTTGCACCGACCGAGTATCTTTTCTTGGCTATGTTGTTACTCCACAGGGAATTGAAGTTGATAAAGCCAAGATTGAAGCTATTGAGAGTTTGCCGCAGCCCAAAACGGTCACACAAGTGAGGAGTTTTCTTGGCCTCGCTGGATTCTATAGGCGTTTTGTGAGAGATTTCAGCACCATTGTTGCACCTCTCAATGAGCTTACAAAGAAAGATGTGCCTTTTCTTTGGGGTACCGCACAGGAAGAAGCCTTCTCGGTATTGAAAGATAAGTTGACACATGCTCCTTTACTCCAACTTCCTGATTTTAATAAGACTTTTGAGCTTGAATGTGATGCTAGTGGAATTGGATTAGGCGGTGTGTTATTACAAGATGGCAAACCTGTTGCATACTTTTCTGAAAAATTGAGTGGGCCTAGTCTGAATTATTCTACTTATGATAAAGAATTATATGCTCTTGTTCGGACTTTAGAAACATGGCAACATTATTTATGGCCCAAAGAATTTGTTATACATTCTGATCATGAATCTTTGAAACATATTAAAAGTCAAGCTAAACTAAATCGTAGACATGCTAAATGGGTTGAATTCATTGAGACTTTTCCTTATGTCATTAAACACAAGAAGGGAAAAGAAAATGTTATTGCTGATGCATTGTCTCGCCGCTATACTATGCTTTCACAACTTGACTTCAAAATATTTGGTTTGGAGACCATCAAAGATCAATATGTGCATGATGCTGATTTTAAAGATGTAATGCAGAATTGTAAAGAAGGAAGAATGTGGAACAAGTTTGTCGTTAATGATGGATTTGTGTTTCGTGCCAACAAGCTATGCATTCCAGCTAGCTCCGTTCGTCTTTTGTTGTTGCAGGAGGCGCATGGAGGAGGATTAATGGGACACTTTGGCGTGAATAAGACGGAGGACGTACTTGCTACACATTTCTTTTGGCCAAAGATGAGACGGGATATTGAGCGTTTTATTGCTCGATGCACTACATGTCAAAAAGCTAAGTCACGACTCAATCCTCATGGTTTATATATGCCTTTGCCTATACCTAGTGTTCCTTGGGAGGATATATCTATGGACTTTGTTTTAGGTTTACCTCGAACAAAGAAGGGGAGGGATAGCATATTTGTTGTCGTGGATAGATTCTCGAAAATGGCACACTTTATACCATGTCATAAAAGCGATGATGCTGTTAATGTTGCTGATTTGTTCTTTCGTGAAATTATTCACTTGCATGGTGTGCCAAATACTATTGTTTCAGATCATGATACTAAATTTCTTAGCCACTTTTGGAGATGTTTATGGGCTAAGTTGGGGACTAAACTGCTTTTTAGTACTACTTGTCACCCCCAAACTGATGGACAAACTGAAGTAGTCAATAGAACGTTGTCTACTATGCTTAGGGATGTTTTGAAGAATAATAAGAAAATGTGGGAGGAATGCTTGCCTCATATTGAATTTTCTTATAATCATTCATTTCATTCTACTACTAAGATGTGCCCTTTTGAAGTTGTGTATGGTTTCCTACCTCGTGCACCTATTGATTTGTTACCTCTTCCATCTTCGGAGAAGGTTAATTTTGATGCTAAACAACGTGCTGAATTGATTTTAAAAATGCATGAGTTAACTAAGGAAAACATTGAGCGTATGAATGCTAAATATAAACTTGCTGGAGATAAGGGTAGAAAACATGTTGTGTTTGCACCTGGAGATCTTGTTTGGTTACATTTGCGTAAGGATAGATTTCCTTATTTGCGCAAATCAAAGTTAATGCCATGTGCTGATGGTCCCTTTAAGGTGTTAGAGAAAATAAATGATAATGCATATAAACTTGAGCTGCCTGCAGATTTTGGGGTTAGTCCCACTTTTAACATTGCAGATTTGAAGCCTTATTTGGGTGAGGAACATGAACTTCCGTCGAGGACGACTTCATTTCAAGAAGGGGAGGATGATGAGGACATCAATACAATTGTTACACCCACAGCCCCTACTGCTATACATACTGGACCAATTACTAGAGCTCGTGCACGCCAACTAAATTACCACGTACTTTCATTTCTTGGTAATGATTCTAATGTTCATGAGAATATGATGCTGCCTAAATTGGATACATTTGTTTTGCTTACAAATGAAGGGCCTAGCTTGGAGAAGGATGAACATTGGAGCAAGAACAAGCATGGAGATGATGGCATGCACAAGGGGAACAAGAACGGAGTTACAAGTGATGATTTCAGGACTTTGAAGCCACCATAATGGGTGCATGAAGCCTTGGACGAAATATACAAGATGCCACTTCATAAATTTCGTCCCGAGGCTATTTTAGGTGCTGCGTCACCTTATTATTGGGCCAGGCCCATGTAATTTCGAAATACATAAGTATAGGCTATTTTTAGAGTCCGTATGTGTGGGGAAACAAGAGATAGGGTTGATTTCGGACCCCTCCACCAAGGGCCACGAAATTCCCCCCCCCCTCTTCCTCCATATATACAGCCCTTAGGGCATCGTTTAGACTTTGGGTTTTGTTTAGATTAAAAGTTCGCCATAGTTGCAACTTCACGTACTTCGTTTGTGTTCAACGACCAGACAAAGGCGTCACAGAACCCCACCTTGATCAATAAAGCTTTCATCTTATATTCGCAATATCCAGATTGCAATCTCAGTTTCTTGCTTGTTCTTCGTTTGCTCGTAGGAAACAGACCCTCATGGTCAGGTTGATCGTGCTTCGGCGTGGTCAATAACCTCTCAGAGTTGGTTTAGCGATTGCTAAGGCGCGACGTCCTCGCACGTTCGTAGTCGGATCGTCAAAGTCGACTGCCACCAAAGCGATATCCATCATCTCATCGAAAGACGGGACACCTTTGCCTCTATCACTATGAGAAAGAGCTATATGCTTTAGTACGAGTTTTGTGTGAGTGGGAATATTATCTTCGCCCCCATGAATTTGTCATCCATACCGACCATCAAACTCTCAAGTATCTTAAGGGTCAAACTAAGTTGAACAAATGTCATGCTAAGTGGAGTGAATTGTAGCGACCTAACCCGAATGGATCGAAGTCTCTGTGCTTAAGTGTCATCCCTGGATCGGTATGCTGACACACACAGTACTCGAGGATTTATAACAGAGGTAAATCACATGTATAAAGTAATGTAAATATTATTACCTCAATCCATATAGCGGAAGTAACAACAAGGTTGTGGAGTTCCCAACAACGCCAACAACAATGTTGAGTGTAGACATCGTAACCCTAACGTATCACTTACTCGTCGTAAGATTCCTGCAACATGAGACATTACAGCCATGTAGGTCAGTACATTGAATGTACTGGCAAATTCACACCATGGGATAATGATGAATAATAGCTATCACTACATGCATATTTGGCTGGTGGAGGCTCTAAGTATATTTTTGCATAAAGCCAATTTTTACCTACAACAAAGGAATATATTTTATTTAACTACAAAGTTTGTTGAAAATATTGAGAAGGTAACCCCAACTCAATCCCAAATTAACATGGACAACCCAACAAATTTATTAAGTAGAGTGATGAGATCAAATCAATAATTCAAGTACCAGCTACTCAAGATGTCCATAACCGGGACACGGCTATTCATGAATAGTTTGTACACTCTGCAGAGGTTAGCGCACTTTTCCCCACAAGACTCGATCTCCTCCGTTGAATTTCTCGCACTACATGATGTTTGAGAAATGGATGACCGAGACACAGTCTTTCAGAAGCATTAACTCTTTACTCAGTACCACCTACATCCCCCTACATCTGCTATTCCACATCTTCAAGAGCTCACACAACTTACTCAACTATGCCAGAGCCCATAATGGCTTGTGGCTGCACACGGAAGTTTCTAGCATGAATAATCTTATGATCCCTTTGAGCCTGGGTGGCATTCCATAGGAAGAATCACACGATAACCCCGGGATCTCCTAGGACAACACTGGATTCCCCAGGTGTCCGGGCAAGCCACCAGTATCCCCAGGGTGCCCCAAACCATTCCACCCAGATGTGAATTAAAGTAGCCACCTTAAGTTAACCCTTAATTAACAATATCTCTCTCATCTTTCATGAATTCTCTCAAGCCAAACCATGTCTACGAGCATAACATAGTAGTATAAGCATCACGTAGTAACACCCAAGGGTTTGAGTATAAGACAATAGGTTCCTACCTCATCAACTACTTCCCAATACCAACATGTTTTCAAACCTACTCATGCAATGTTTGAGGGTTGAAACTAATGCATAAAAACTGGGTATGAAAAATATGATCAAAGTGTGAACTTGCCTTGTACGGTTGATGAAGATTCGTCTCACTCATAACTCGTGATAGATCTACTCGTCACACTCCGATCAATCTATCGTAAGAAAGCAATTGCATACATAAGCACTCATGCAAAAGAATCGAAGAAAAGATCTCGAAAAACTTCGAAAACAATCAATTAACTCTTGCAACATAAAACCATTTCTAACAGTGCCAAAATTGAGTGAATTTGGCCTTATCAAAAAGTTTAGGTCAGGAGCTTCGATTTATAAAAAGAATCAACTAAATCGGAGTTACGGGTAAAAAGATATGATCAAAAGAAATTTAAGTATGAATCTGAACAAAATTCAAAATTTGAAAGTTGCAAAAAGTTTATTTGATAGATTCATTAGATAGGTGGAATCAATACGAAAATATTGGCGTTGGTTTCGTCTAATTTGGATGAATGAGTAAAAAGTTATGGCTATTTGAAAAATCAGGATCAAGCTGTTTTATGGAAGAAAAAGGATTGTGGCTAAAAGAATTCTAGTCCTAAAATGTAAATACATGCACTAATTTATAAATCTAATTACTCTACCATACTAGTCTAGAAATAATAAGCTGCGGGAGTATATATAAAAAAATACGAAGAAGGATGCCTTTATAAAGTACTCCCTCCGTCCGGAAATACTTGTCAGAGGAATGGACATATCTAGACGTATTTTAGTGTTGGATACATTCATTTTTAGTCATTTCTGCGACAAATATTTCCGGACGGAGGGAGTAGAGAAAAGATGACTTCAGAGAGAGGAGACGATTTCCAGAATTTCCGCCGGAGATGAGAAATATATTTTTCTTAATTGAATCTAGTCAAACTAAAATATATTGATTTAACACGAATCGGATGATTTTTGGAGGCTCTATGGATCTATATTTATAAGTGAAAAAAATGTTTAAAGGTCAAAGGCTAGGCAAGGTTGGACTAAAAGTAGACGAAAAGAAAAGAAACAGAGGTGGCGCCTCACATCGGCCTAAAGGCCTTATGCGGTTCGGCCGGCCGTGTGTACTGCGCTGCAGTTTCTTTAAAAAAATGTTTCTCGAAATATTTTTTTCCAAGAATAACCAAAAAATAAACAAAAACAGTTACAGCCTGTCTGCTGACCATGTTGCGCACGTGGGCGTCGGATAGTTATAGGCCGCAAATAGAGTTTCTTTTTGAATAAAAACAGAAAAGGTAAATGGAAAAATAACAGATACTAAAATATAAATTTTCCATAGGCATATTATATATATTAAAAAATTCAGAAAAAGATTCTCTACAACATAAACATTTTTCTAGCATCAAATAAATTCCGCAATAATTTAAACAAAGTAAATAGTGCTAGTGGTTTATTTAAAAACCAAATAAAATATTCTAAAATACCAAATTGATTTCAAATTTATTTCTCTCTATTTTTCTAGTGTAGGGAATCATTTTACCCTATTTTTCATATATTTTGTTTTTGGAGAAAAATATTTTGAATAAAACCAAATAACTCCAAATTAGAAATAATTTCAAAGGGACTTTTAAATTTCATTTCTTTTAAATTCCCAACTCATATTTCATAGGATTTGAAGAAGTCATTTTATGTTCTCTCATGAAAATCATTGAGTTGCATAAAGTTTCCGAGTTTGAAATATTTCCAAATGAAGTTCAAATCTTTTCAAAACCCTTTTCATTTATAATGGAAGAAGTCATGTCATCTTCTCTCTAGAGTTTTGCATTTGAAAAGAATTTGAATTCATGGAGATCATAAATGCAAGGTGAAAGTTTGGGAAAAGTCATTTCATTCCCTCTCATTAAGTTTTAAAGAGTTTCAGATTTCACTCAAATTCACACAAGCAACCACACCACAATCAAACAATCAATCAAAACTATCTATTTAATATAACATTCCAAAATTTAGAATTTTGGAATGTTACATGAATTAATTGAGTCATTTCCTTATTTCATCAAGTACATCAAGGGCAAAGAGAATGTTGTGGCGGATGCGCTTGTTGGGGGTTGGGTGCGACATATGCCAAAGGATGGCTTATCATGGTGGGAGCGAGTAGAACGTCGCCGGTGCCTGGAAGCGGGATAAGGCGTAGACACGTACGCCGTCGAACTTAACCAAGGTTGGGGGCTCTCCGTGAAGATAATACCCATACTCCTGCTCTGCGGGGTCTCCGCATGATCACTAAGGCACTAGTGATACAAGGTGCTCCTTGAGCTGTGTCTAGAGGTAGGAGAAGGCAAGGCTAGCTCTTCCCTGCCCTAGGTAACTGGCTAGTTCTATCAGAGTTGGAACCCTTTGCATGGGTGGCCTGGGGGGCTTATATTGGCCTGCCCCCCAGAGGTACAATGGTAATCGGGCCGACTGTTGGGGCTCGCCTGTTAGTGTCTCCAGCCTCCGGCTTCTCCGCCGACTAATGAGGCCTGCCGCCTAGTGGGCCTCGCTGGCTGGTTGGTGGCTGCTTACTGTAGCCGTGCTGTCTATGACGAGGGCTTGGTCATCTTATCGTGGCTACAGTCCCGTCGGCTGGCGGGGGGTTACTGTAGCCACACCTGGTCTCGTCAGGTTAATGGTGCGCTTGCCTCGGGGCAAGGGACAGCCGCCTGCTGGAAGCCGGCCCTTCCCAGGTCCGTCTGACTGGGCATCAGCCGTCTTCAGTGGTGCCACTGCCCGGTAGGACCTGCAGCTGGCAGGCCGTACCGACAGGCCGTCGTGGGGAGCAGGGTTCCGCCTGCTTTGTAACGCCCCAGATTCGATGCGCCAGGTGTCTTCCAGTTATTCGCCGTTGTTGCCATGGCATTTGCTTGCGTGTTGCATTTTATCATGTCATCATGTGCATCTCATTTTGCATACATGTCCGTCTCATGCATCCGAGCATTTTCCCCGTTGTCCGTTTTGCGATCCGGCACTCCTATGTCATCCGGCGTCCCCTTCTTGTCTCTTTTCATGAGCGGGTGTTAAACATTCTCGGAATGGACCGTGATTTCCCAAGCGGCCTTGGTACGCCACCGGTAGACCGCCTGTCAAGTTTCGTGTCATTTGAAGTCCGTTTGATACTCCAACGGTTAACCGGGTAGCCGCAAAGGCCTCTTTTATATGCAGCCCAGCACCCCTCCAAAGTGGCCCAATAACCCATCCAACCCCCCTCCATTCTCTCGGTCGTTCGATCATGATCGTGTGGGCGAAAACCGCTCCCCATTTGGACTCTCCTAGCTCCCTCTACCTATATAAACACCTCCCCCCTTTAAAATCGCAGTCTAAACCCTAGTCTACCCACCTCCCTGCGCCGTCGGACGCATTCGCGCCGCGCCAGACATGTCCGTCGCTTCCCTCCACGCCGTCCGGCCAATAGGAAGCCGCCACCTCAGCTCCCACCGCCGCGCCCAGCCAACCCCGTGCCGCCACGTCACCCTCCTCTCTCCGCTGCCGCACCGGCCCGCTCGGCCCTCCCC